>NW_026016033.1:0-9374 GCF_020379485.1 Brassica napus | reverse complement strand
TCAAAAGCAAATATTTCCATTTGTGAGAATTACAATTTAATTTTACGTGCATGCGTTTTTCGTTTCTTTGTACTTCTTAGCTACACACACATAAGAAGAAGGTTTGATACATTATTTTGTTTAAAAAGTAGTTTGAATATCTTTTAAAATGATCTTCCAAGTATTTTTTTAGCATAAACTAACCCAACCAAGATTGTTTGGTGCTGAACTAAAGCCATAGCTTGGTATCCTCGTGTTAACCGATCTTGCTTCTTCCTTCTGGTGGTGGGATTTATGATAGATGCACACGTTTTTGGAATACAACTAATACTCATTTAATTATTATACTTGCAGTCAAGTAAATCTATTCTATTAAAACAATAACATGACTAAGGGTCTGACTGGTTCAACCGCAGCGGTTGCGGTTGCGGTTGCGGGAGTTTGCGGATGCGGGGTGGGTGGTAGGTAGTTGCGGTTTCTAGCGGTTTTTAAGAGGATTTGTACGACTGGTTCTGCGGTTAGAAATTGGTGCGTTGGCGCGGATACTTATGACTGGTTAACTACCAAATGCAGCAAGTGGGTAAATAATAAATTAACAATATTTATATTTTATACAATTATAAAAATATCAAAAATAATAATATTATAATAAATATAAAAGTATATTATAAAGTTATACTTAATTTTTTTTAAATTATAGAAAATATTTTATTTTAAAGTTTTATAAATATAAAACGAAGTGTGGGGCACATGCCACACCTCTTCAGCCCTAGGTCCGCCCCTGTTAATAACTAAACATATGTCTACTGTCATATATACACTTCGTTTTCCATATATTATCGACTACCCTAATGTAACCGTTTGTTATCAATATGCAGTTCACCAATAATATAACTGTTCAATATTAGAGCGGGTGGGATACATTACATTATTATTTAAGATAGTCAAGTCGATATTGTTTCTATATATAATTCATTAGCTATTAGCCTATTACGTCTTCATGTATCAAACAACGAAGTGTATATATGTTTTGATAAAGAGTTACTCGACATTTATTCTATTAAAATATGAATATAATCTATTGATATAGGGGTGGTCCAATTATTTAATACAGTTATTAAAATTTCATATTAATCATTCAAGAGAAATATTTTATAAAGAAAAACATAAATATAACTAAAAACACAAATATAAAATTAAATTTCTCAAAAATTACAAAACAAAAAATATACCCACCCTTTACGTAACGTAACCAAATATCTTAACCTTCCTTCTTTGTTCATGCATATGACAGGTATGCAATCCAGCTTGGTCTGAGAACGTAAAAAAGCTGTTTACCACGCACGGATACTCCCAAAACCAAGCCATAGCCTTGAAATAACTCACCATCTCCAAAGTAATAAATATCTCTGACTTTTCCAAAGTATATATGTGGTTAACTAGTCCAGAATGGAACTCTGATAGGTCGCACATAACGATGACAACTCTGACAGCTTACCTGACGGACAAACGTTTGAAATCGGAGCAGGAGCTGAAATCTTAAGGTTCTGGAATGTCTTCGCGTCCCTTGAATCTGAGGTAAAACAAATCAACTTATCTGCATTAATGAACGATATTCTTAGAGAAAATATCATGCCTGGCTAATTGTTAGATCAAAACAACATGCGCTGGCTCAGTGGACTCGGAGCTCTGCAGCTCTGAGGACAACATCAGTGTTCTCATCAGCTCCGCTAGACATTCCCACCGTCCATCCGTGAATTAGGGTCCCGGGTCTGGCTGAGGGATTCAGCGTGTGAATCAATTGGAATCTTGGAATTTAAGTTACTATAATAAATTTATTGTATGGTTTACAAATTTGAAGTTACTATTTAAGCTGCTCTACCATGTACCATAAGAGGAACATATATGTTGAAGGCTTTGCAACACCTGCACTTGGCAGAGTAAGAGGACTGGGTGTACGAGCACCATCGTTGTAACACCCCGGCCCAGGCCCAAGTAGAAAAGGCCCAACAGCCCAACAGAGGGAAACCCTAAGTAACCCTAATCCAGAAACCTATATAAAGAGGAGTCTCCCCACAGCTGAGCCATCAGACACTCACCGAGCGAAGCCCTGCGAGATCCGAGAGCCGCCGCCGCCCCGCCAGCCCACCGAGGAAGCGCCGCCGCCGATCACCGAGGAAGCGCCGCCACCGATCACCGCCCACGTAGCCCAAGTCGCCGATCGCGGGTACCAAGCCGCCGGCTTCTCGATTCTGTGGCGTGTAACCGTCTTCGTTTGGATTACTAAGGTAAACCTCATAACCCTTGTTCTACCTAGTCACAGTAGACGACAAATCTGAGATCTAAAGCCTCTTCTTCCCCACCCAGATCTTTGAGTACCAGATCCGGAACCCAACCTATCCTCGTCGCTGTCTTGGAACCAGATCGACAATCAACTAAGGTGAGGACTTGTCTGTGAACTCTTCTCAAGATTCCTAACATCGTATAGTATTAGGGTCTAGCTAGTACGGGCTTGATTGATTGATTGATTGATGATTGAACTCAGTGATGAGATTATTGTGTGATAATGATAAATGATGAAAGAACCTAGTTGAACTAGAAAGAAAGAAAGAAAGAAAGAAAGAAAGAAAGAAAGAAAAGAAAGAAAGAAAAGAAAGCAAGAAAGAAATGAGAAGAGTCTAGGAAGACTAAGAAAAAGAACTAAGAAATGAATGAAATACGACCCACCGAGGAACTGGTGGGAAGTATGGGAAACGCGGCGGCCGTAGCGTTCAAAAACGGCGGAGATGCGGGGCCATAGCATCCGATAAAAATGGCAGGGTAAGAATAGAGGCGCCGGTAAGATTGAGTCACGCCGAGTCTTGGCGGGAAGGGGTCGTAATACACTGCAAAGGCGGACCGAACCCGAGGAACTGGGCGGCGGTCCTACCAGGGCAGGCGACTCCATAGGAAGCAGCAAGAAAAGGGGAGGAATGGTCCGCTTGAGCTGTGTAGGTCCTAGGTGTCTAGGTTGATGAAATGCGAACTTGCTGGTTTTTATTAGCTTATTCCTTAATGCTTGCTATGTTATGTGTCTTGATATGAGTTAACGGGTTCCTGGAATCCGTCCTCACTGAGTATTTCCCCAAATGCTCACCCCTCCTTCTGCAGGTACGATCGGGGAGACGCAGGAGTGAAGTCGGAGTGGTGCCGGTTCTTGGGTCGGGATAAGCTTTTATTTAGTACTTTAAAACTGTGTTTCGTTCCAAAGACTCGTATGCTAAACTGTTTCTAAAGATTTTCCTAAGGTTTTAAGAAATAAAAGACTACAAGTTGGTTTCTCATTTTCCTTAAGTTATGCATTTCAAAAAGGGGACAGTAAGGGTTACACAAGGAATGTCCAAAGGTAGACATGTGTACCCTTAATCCGTCCTGGGAACCCCAGAATGATCTGGGGAAGGGACGGATCTTTCAATTGGTATCAGAGCCAGGTTAAAACCCGTCCGGTTCCGTCCGGATGGGTACTGGCAGTCAAACCTTGTATTTTAGTAGGATATATTTTAATCAATTCTTTTGGGGATGGGTCTTTTCCTCTTAAGGCATCACTTCGGCTGAATCCTGCACTACCCGATAAGGTATAAGAATTTCATGCTACTTAACTGCCAGTACTTAACAATTTCGTTATGACAGGATGCCTCCCAGGAACGCCAGACTAGCTCAGCCCACAACCACAGCTCAGAGAGCAGCCAGGCGGGCTGCCAGAGCCGCGTCGCAGGCTACCAGCGACAACGGAAGTCATGCCGGGGATGGGTGTGGAAGAGAACCAGGTGAATGGACCTGCCCAAGGAGGTCAAGTGAACGGACCAGCCCAAGGGCAAGGCCAGGCCGCCATGGACGCTGCAGCAGTGGAAGAACTGCGAAGGTACCGGGAGGTTACGGGGGTAGACTGCCCGGGGAAGGTGCCGCGGGCGGAGGACTCGCACCACCCCTAGCGGTGCCCGCCGCTGATCACGTGCCCTCCTACTGGGACATGATGAAGCAGCTGAAAAGCATGCAGATGGAAATGTTCAGCGGGGGAGCCGACCCGATCGCCGCAGACAACTGGAGAAGGAAGCTGGAAAAGAACTTCCTCTCGGCCAGGTGCCCACCAGAGTACCGTAGAGACTTGGCTACCCACCACCTAAAGGACGACGCCTTGGTCTGTGGGGGATTGTGTGGTGGACGGTGCAAGGGATCAACCGGAACTGACCTGGGAGGATTTCTTAGAAGAATTTAATAACAAATACTTCCCCCGAGAGGCAATGGATAAGATGGAAGGTAGATTCCAAGACATCAGCCAGGGGTCTCGGGATGTACGGAAGTACGGGGAAGAGTTCAACAGGCTCCGAAGGTTTGCAGGACGCCATATGACTGAAAAGGAACTGATTCGCCGCTTTATGAAAGGTTTGAGGATCGAACTCAAGAACAACTGCAATGTTCGGGAGTTCCGCTCCCTGAACGAACTACTGGAGAAGGCAGCCGAGCAAGAGGCAGGGATAGAGGAGGAGCGCAAGCAGAAGCAGGCCACCCGAGCCGCGAAGCGTCCTCGCGAAACTACCACCCCTGTGGACAACGGAACAGTCCGCACGCTTTGCACAGAGTGCGGGAAGATGCACTACGGAGAGTGTAAGGGAACAGGATGTTTCAAATGCGGACAACGGGGCATATCAAACGGAACTGTCCGCAGCTAAATGACGGGACGGTTACCAAGACCCCCAATATCACATGTCAGCTGTGTGGACGTTACGGGCATGCGGCCCGGGACTGTCGCGACCGGACTGAAGCAGGGACCGGAGCTGCGCTTCCGGCGCCACCGCCAAAGAAGCCAGCAACTCAACCGAGAGTGTTCGTCGCAGGGAACATCCAGGGAGCTGAGACCATAGCAGGTAAATAGTCTTCTCTAGCTCTTTATATCGATTATTAAAAAAAAAAAAAAAAAAAAAAAAGGGGAAAGTTTTAGGAAAAAGGTAAAATAGACACTTAGCTATAGTCTCCGTGTAGGGAGGGTGAAGGTCGGAGGAGTTGTAGCTTACACACTCTTCGACACGGGAGCCACCCACAGTTTCGTGAGCCAGGCCCTAACCAAGAAGTGAAACTTTCAGGGAAAGTACGAGGCACGAACCACCCGGGTCGAGACCGCGGGTCCAGACGAGATATCCGCCATGGGAGTATACATGGGAGTGACCGTAGAACTCGCCGGAGTGGTTATGCCAGTAGACTTGCTGGAACTAGAAATGGGGCGGTACGAGGTGATACTCGGAATGGACTGGTTATCACGACACGGAGCGGTTATCGACTGTAACGGAGCAAACATACGGATTCCCAGAGAGGGAGGACGAGTAGTGTTCGAAGGATCGAAAACTAAGACCGGGGTCACAATCATATCAATGGCACAAGCTGGAGACCTAATTAAAAAGGACACAACGCTTACTTAGCCACGATAGAATGTTGGAAGCACCGAAAGGACCGAGTTTGGAGGATGTGGCCGTAGCGAATGAATTCGCGGATGTATTTGAACCACTACAGGGACCACCACCAAATCGGGACAGTGCGTTCTCCATTGAGTTGGAACCAGGAACTGCACCCGTCTCCAAGGCCCCATACCGCCTGGCGCCAGCAGAGATGACCGAGTTACGAGAACAGTTGGAAGACTTGATAAGTAAGGGTTTTATACGACCCAGTAGCTCGCCTTGGGGAGCTCCAGTGTTATTCGTAAGGAAGAAGGATGGGAGTTTGAGACTCTGCATCGACTATAGAGGATTAAATAAGGTGACTATCAAGAACAAATACCCACTACCTCGAATCGACGAATTGTTGGATCAGCTAGAAGGAGCAACCTGGTTTTCCAAAATCGACCTCGCGTCAGGATATCACCAAATCCCTATAGACGAAAAGGACGTACAGAAGACTGCTTTCCCACACGTTACGGACATTACGAGTTCGTTGTGATGCCGTTCGGACTAACCAACGCACCAGCAGCCTTCATGGGCATGATGAACAATGTGTTTCGAGACTATTTAGACCGTTGTGTGATAGTTTTCATCGACGATATACTCATCTACTCGCGGAGTAAGGAAGAACATGACTGGCACCTCCGGTTGGTGTTGGAAAAAACTACGAAAACATAAGTTGTTCGCGAAGTTAAGTAAGTGTAGCTTCTGGCAGAGGAAGATAGGATTCCTCGGTCATGTCATCACAGAAGCTGGAGTAGCAGTAGATCAGGAAAAGATTAAAGCCATACCCAATGGCCTACCCCGAGGAATGCCACGGAAGTAAGGAGCTTCCTAGGGTTGGCAGGGTATTACCGGAAATTCGTGCGGGATTTCGCCACTACAGCAAAGCCTCTCACCCGACTAACCGGGAAGGATACCAAGTTCGATTGGACAGAAACCTGCACAAAGGGGTTCGAACAACTCAAACGCCAACTGACCAGACGCCTGTTCTCGTCTTGCCACGAACCGGTGTACCTTTCGTGGTATACACGGACGCCTCGGGGGTAGGGGTAGGGTGCGTACTTATGCAAGAAGAACGAGTAATCGCTTATGCGTCACGACAACTGAAGAAGCACGAAGTCAACTACCCCACCCATGACCTGGAACTCGCTGCCGTTGTCTTCGCCCAAAGATCTGGCGGGCTTATCTGTACGGAGAAAAAGTGCAGATTTTCACGGATCACAAAAGTCTAAAGTACGTCTTCACACAGGCGGACCTGAACCTTAGACAAAGAAGGTGGATGGAAATGTTGGCTGATTTCGATCTACAGATTGATTACCACCCCGGGAAAGGAAACCCGGTAGCGGATGCAGAAGCACTAACAGGAAAGGACCGATGTCTCAGGAGCTAGGGAGGTACAAGAACTCTCGGGAATGCTGGCGGCTCTGAGCTTGAGGGCCACGACGGTTCAGGAAGATGGAATGGGACTCGAGGCATTGGATCAGGCCGATTTGCTATGGAGAATCAGAGAGAGAGGAACAGCGGAATGACATCATCTTACAGGAGAAGATTAGTAAGCAAGTCGTAGGTTGGTTATACCGCAGAGAATGGAACCATCCTATTCAGGAATCGGGTCAGTGTTCCTAACAACTGGGACCTTAGGAGGGAAATTTTGAGACAAGCACATCAGACGCGGTTCTCCATCCATCCCGGCAGTACCAAGATGTATCGGGACCTTAAGCGGTACTATCACTGGGAAGGAGTGAAAAATGATGTGGCCACCTGGGTCTCCCAGTGTCCCACTTGTCAAGTGGTAAAGGCAGAGAAGAGGGTACCAAGTGGTTTACTGCAAGGCTTACCCCTACCCCAATGGAAATGGGACATGGTCACCATGGACTTTGTGACGGGGCTGCCCCGGGTCACAGGTAATAAGGATGCAATATGGGTGATAGTAGATCGACTCACGAAGACGGCACACTTTATCGCGATTAAAAAGACGGACGGGGCGGAAAAACTAGCCGCAAGTACCTAGACATCGTAGTACGGTGCACGGGGCAGGGGGTGCCAGTAAGCATCGTATCAGATAGGGACCCCAAGTTCACTTCGACCTTCTGGCAAGCATTCCAGAAAGAATTGGGCACCAAAGTACATCTTAGCACGGCCTACCACACCCCAGACCGATGGTCAGTCGGAACGCACAATACAGACTCTGGAGGACATGCTACGATATCGTGTGTCTTGGACTGGGGAGGGGAAGTGGGGAGAGTATCTCCCTCTGGTGGAATTTGCGTACAACAACAGCTACCATTCTAGTATCGGAATGTCCCCATTCGAGGCTCTGTACGGGAGGGCCTTGTCGAACCCCATGTGTTGGGACCGAAGTGGGGGAGCGATGTGGTGTAGAACCAGACCTGATAAGCGAGACAGTAGAGTAGAACAAGTAAACGTGCAAGGATCGCCTCAAGGAGGCTCACGACGCCAGAAAAGCTACGCGGACCAGCGCCGAAAACATCTAGAATTCACGGTCGGGGACGAGGTATACCTAAAGATGCGTACGTTCCGCGGAAACGATCCAAACCGGAAACTAAAGAAACTCAGGCCTAGATACATGGGTCCATTCGTCATCACCGAACGGATTGGGGCAGTAGCGTATCGGTTGGTATTGCCACCCGAAATGGCAGATTTCATGATGTATTCCACGTGTCGGTTTTACGGAAGATGGTGCGGGAGCCTGAATTGATACTGTCCCAGCCGCCTTGGGACGCGCAACCCAACCTAACACTGAATAGTACCCCCATCAGGATAGTGGACCAGAAAGAGATAGAGGTCCGCGGGAAGAAGGTGCGGATGGTACTGGTGCGATGGGAAAGAGATGGAATACCCGAAGAGGTGTGGGAGCGCGAGTCCCAATTTCTGAAGGCCTACCCGGGGATGTCTCAGGAGAGAGGCAACCAGGTTGATACTCAGCAGAATTCGGGGACGAATTCATTTCTAGTGGGGAGAATTGTAACACCCCGGCCCAGGCCCAAGTAGAAAAGGCCCAACAGAGGGAAACCCTAAGTAACCCTAATCCAGAAACCTATATAAAGAGGAGTCTCCCCACAGCTGAGCCATCAGACACTCACCGAGCGAAGCCCTGCGAGATCCGAGAGCTGCCGCCGCCGCCAGCCCACCGAGGAAGCGCCGCCGCCGATCACGAGGAAGCGCCGCCACCGATCACCGCCCACGTAGCCCAAGTCGCCGATCGCGGGTACCAAGCCGCCGGCTTCTCGATTCTGTGGCGTGTAACCGTCTTCGTTTGGATTACTAAGGTAAACCTCATAACCCTTGTTCTACCTAGTCACAGTAGACGACAAATCTGAGATCTAAAGCCTCTTCTTCCCCACCCAGATCTTTGAGTACCAGATCCGGAACCCAACTATCCTCGTCGCTGTCTGGAACCAGATCGACAATCAACTAAGGTGAGGACTTGTCTGTGAACTCTTCTCAAGATTCCTACATCGTATAGTAAGGGTCTAGCTAAGGATACGGGATGATTGATTGATGATGAGTAAACTCATGAAGAATAAGTGATGTGATGAATATTGAGGTGATAATGATAAATGATGAAAAGGAAACCAGTTGAACTAGAAAAGAAAGAGAAGAAAGAGAAAGACAGCTAAGAAAAGAGTGAAGAGCTAAGAAAGGAAAGAAAAGAGAAGACAAGAAAGAAATGAGAATGACGTCTAGCGCAAACTCACGAAAAAGCACTAATAAAAATGGCAATGAAGAATAGAGGCTGAGATCACCCACCGAGGAATGGTCGGAAAGTCTGGGCACCCGCGGCGGCCGTCCTTAGCGTTCAAACAACGGAGGAGAGGCGGGGCCATAGCATCCGATTGAAAATGCGCTGCAGGTTAAGAATTCCTTAATGCGCTGTGAGACGGTGATATGAGGAACGGGGGA
>NW_026016032.1:180000-185849 GCF_020379485.1 Brassica napus | reverse complement strand
TTGTTGGAACCTCAAAACTCTGAAAAAGACTTAGAATTATTTAACACTTGAACTGAATATGAAAGATGGAATTGGTTGCATGTTTGGGTTTGAGGCCGCGGTCTGGTTGGATTGAGGAATCCAGGATCGGGTCTTACAAGTTGGTATCAGAGCATTCTTGATTCTAGGATTTGTTGGGTTATTGGTTCACCACACACTTGGCCGTTTGGACTCATGGTGAGATAGTTGGGTTCTAAGTAATCTTTTCTACTGATTAACTTAGGAGTGATTGAGGTTTGTTTTTCAGTTGTGGACTAACCTTTTGTTTGTGTTTGTAACTCCTAAGGGAACAAGAGGTATAAATCTCGGAAAGGAAAGGAGGCGACTGGGGCGTCTGGAGCAGTGGGGGCAGGATGGTGCTGAACAGACCGGAGTGTTACCAGCTGGAACCATTCCAACCACAGTGCTACCGGCTCTGGTGGAGCAGGTGGATAATGCCACCGGACTCCCAGTGGGTCCAACTCTTCCTACTGAGGTTAATGAAACTAATGTGGACGAGCAACAAGAGCAAGTCCATGGAGAAGATACTGGGTCATCCAACGTTGGTGCTGGGAGTGGCCAGAATGTTGATGCAAACAATGTTCGGGTCACTGGTGCTGAGGAGGTCATTGAGCCGACCATAAGGGGCTTGGTGGAAGCTATGCAGGTCATGGGAGCTCAGATAGCCTCCTTGACACAGGCGTTCACACCATTGGTGAACTCGTCCGTAGGACAGGCTAATCCCCCGGTTCGGGTTGCTGCTGGAGTGACTGATGTTGGTGCTGGCCGTGTGGCCGAGGTGATTGAGATAGACCCACCGGTCAGGCCAGTGCATGGTATGGACTACCTGAAGGTGCTGGAGCATATCTCCAAGTTGGGAACCAAACACTTTGCTGGAAGTGTTGATCCTATGGAGGCGGACGAGTGGAGAACCCGGTTGGTTCGGAACTTCAAGTCCACGCGTTGTCCTGAGGACTACCAGAAGGACATAGCAGTACACTTCCTGGAGGGAGATGCACATAACTGGTGGTTAGCTTTGGACAAGCGTACCAATGGCACCATTGAGCATTTTGCTGACTTTGAGGTTGAGTTCAACCATAAGTACTTTCCTGCTGAGGCGTGGGATCGTTTGGAGTCCAAGTTCCTGGACTTGACTCAGGGACGAAGGACTGTTCGTGAGTATGAAGAAGAGTTCAACCGACTCAGAAGGTATGTGGGAAGAGAACTGGAGGATGAGAAGGTTCAAGTCCGAAGGTTCATCCGAGGCCTAAGGGTGGAACTTCGAACCTACTGTTCTGTTTGTAAGTTCCACACGGTTTCTGAGTTGGTTGAGAGGATGGCCTTGCTGGAGACCAACCTCACCGAGGAGGGTAAGCAGAAGCTGAAGAGTGTGGTGGTATCCTCGGGTCAGAGTGGTGACAAGAAGAGGAAGAGGGACTCGACCGAGGAGGGTAAAACCTCAAGTGGTAGGTCAGAGTGCCCTAAGTGTGGACGATACCACGGTGGAGAGTGCTGGAAGGCCATGGGTGCCTGCACTCGATGTGGTAAGATGGATCACTCAGCCAAGGATTGTCCAAGTCCGTTGGGTGAGTCCAGGACCTGTCACCACTGCGGCCAGAAGGGCCACTACCGCAGGGACTGCCCTAAGTTGCAAGGCAACCAAAGTAAGGGACGTGGGGAGGCTAGCAGGCCAGTTCAGGGACGAGGCCAGACCTCCACACCTCGTGTGTATGAGCTATCCAAGGATGTGGATGGGGCTCGGCCTTTCCAAGCGATCAATGCGACCTTAAGTATTGGTGGTGTGGAAACACACACACTATTTGATACTGGAGCTACACATAGTTTTGTGAGTCCAAGTATGATAGGAAAAGGTTTGTTCCAGTATGGAACATGGGATGGTCCTGAACGAGTGAGTGCGGCCGGAGGGCAAGTTATGAACTCACTCGGTCTGGTTAAGGACATCCCTGTGGTGATCTTGGATAGGCCGATGCCTATAGATCTGATTGTTGTCCCCCTCAAGCATCATGAAGTGATCTTGGGCATGGACTGGTTGGGAAAGTATCGGGCAACTCTAGATTGTCACCGGGGAAGGGTGCAACTTGAGAATGAGTTTGGACCCCCGATCAAGTACCAAGGAATCAAGCCAACCTCTTGTAGTTTGGTGGTTTCAGCAGTCCAAGTAGAACGGATGCTTGGAAATGGTTGTGAGGCCTTTTTGGCTACCATTTACACTGATGAGGTTGTAGGGGCCTGTGACCCAGAGGGTATACCGTTGGTTCGAGAATTTCAGGATTTGTTTGGGGCACTACAGGGCATTCCCCCTGATAGGGCTGACCCATTCATCATTGAATTGGAACCTGGAACGGCCCCGTTATCAAAAAGTCCATATAGAATGGCACCAGCTGAGATGGCAGAGCTGAAGAAGCAACTTGAGGAGTTGCTTGAGAAGGGGTTCATACGCCCTAGTGTATCACCTTGGGGAGCACCAGTCCTATTCGTTAAGAAAAAGGATGGTAGCTTTAGGTTGTGCATTGATTATAGGGGTTTGAACAGGGTGACTGTGAAGAACAAGTACCCTTTACCCAGGATTGATGAGTTGTTGGACCAACTCCGTGGAGCCAAGTGGTTCTCCAAGATTGACTTGGCCTCTGGGTATCATCAGATCCCCATTGCACCAGGTGATGTGAGGAAGACAGCATTCCGAACTAGGTATGGTCACTATGAGTTTGTGGTCATGCCGTTCGGACTGACCAATGCACCTGCTGCATTCATGAAGATGATGAACGGCATCTTCAGGGAATACTTGGACGAGTTTGTGATCATCTTCATTGATGATATACTCGTGTATTCCAAGACAAAGGAGGACCATGAAAGACACCTTAGGGCGGTGTTGGGCCGCCTGAGAGAACAGAAGCTCTTTGCTAAGCTAAGCAAGTGTAGCTTCTGGCAGAAGAGCATTGGATTCCTTGGGCATGTGGTGTCTGATAAAGGAGTCTCAGTGGATCAAGATAAGATCAAATGTATCCAGGAATGGCCACAGCCAAAGAATGCTACGGAAGTGAGGAGCTTCTTAGGGTTGGCTGGTTATTACCGGAAATATGTCAAGGGGTTCTCGAGCATAGCTCAACCTATGACTAAGCTGACAGGCAAGGACGTGAGGTTCACATGGTCTGAGGAGTGTGCGAAAAGTTTTGCAGCACTCAAGAACATGTTGACTAATGCACCTGTCCTGGTGTTGCCTGAGGCTGATCAGCCTTATGTGGTGTATACGGATGCATCCATAACTGGTCTTGGTTGTGTTTTGACACAACATGGGAAGGTGATAGCCTATGCTTCCCGGCAGTTAAGGAAGCATGAGGGTAACTATCCAACCCATGATTTGGAGATGGCTGCAGTAGTATTTGCATTAAAGATATGGAGATCATATCTTTATGGTGCCAGGGTGCAAATACTCACAGACCATAAGAGTTTGAAGTACATATTCACTCAGCCTGAGTTAAACTTAAGGCAGAGGAGCTGGATGGAATTTGTTGCAGATTATGATCTGGACATAGCTTATCATCCTGGGAAAGCTAACCTAGTGGCTGATGCCTTGAGCCGCAGAAGGGCTGAAGTGTCATCTGAGAGGGACGCGGATGAACTGGAAGGGATGATCAGGTCCTTGAACCTCAATACCTTGGTTGGTTCAGATGAGCCACTGGGATTGGAGGCGGTGAACCAGGCCGATCTCCTGACCAGGATCAGGCAAGCTCAGGGCCTGGATGAAAATCTAAAGAAGGTAGCCGCCAATGACAAGACTGAGTACCAGACAACTGACAATGGTACCATCTTGGTCAATGGTAGGGTCAGTGTTCCTAATGATAAGGAACTCAAAGAAGAGATTATGAGACAGGCTCATAAGTCCAAGTTTTCAGTTCATCCTGGACTGAAAAAAATGTATAGGGATCTGAAAAGGTACTACCATTGGGTGAGGATGAAATCTGATGTTGCAGAGTGGGTGGCTAAGTGTCCCACTTGTCAACTGGTGAAGGCAGAACATCAGGTTCCCAGTGGTCTACTTCAGAACCTACCCATACCAGAATGGAAATGGGATCACATCACAATGGATTTTGTGACTGGATTTCCCACGACCAGGAATAAGAAAGATGCGGTATGGGTTGTGGTTGATCGGCTGACCAAGTCGGCTCATTTCCTACCCATCAAGAAAGGGGATGGGGTCGACAGGATAAGCAAGTGTACCTAGACGAGATAGTGAGGTTGCATGGTGTTCCAGCAAGCATTGTCTCGGACAGGGATCCAAGATTTACATCTTATTTCTGGCAGGCTTTCCAAAAGGCCTTGGGAACCAGAGTGAATATGAGCACATCTTATCATCCTCAAACGGATGGGCAGTCTGAAAGGACAATCCAAACCTTAGAGGATATGCTAAGGGCATGTGTGTTAGACTGGGGAGAGTCTTGGGAAAAACACTTACCTTTAGTAGAGTTTGCTTATAATAACAGCTTCCATACAAGCATTGGTATGTCGCCATATGAGGCTTTGTATGGTAGGCCGTGCAGGACACCCCTATGCTGGACCCAAGTGGGGGAGCGTAGCATGTTGGGACCTGAGATTGTAGAACAGACCACTGAGAAGATCAGGATGGTCAAAGAGAAGATGAAAGAGGCGCAGGACCGCCAAAAGAGCTATGCGGACAAGCGTAGGAAACATCTTGAGTTTGAGGTCAATGACCTGGTGTATCTCAAGATGATTACCTTTAAGGGTAGGACCAGGATTTCTGGACGAAAGAAACTGGACCCTAGGTACTTGGGTCCATTCAGGATCATAGAGAGAGTGGGTGCAGTGGCATACAAGTTGGACTTGCCATCGGCAATGGATGCATACCACAATGTGTTCCATGTATCCCAACTCCGGAAATGCTTGCCTGAACAAGACATTGTCTTGCCTGAGGTTCCTGCTGACCTTGGTAAGGACCTGACTTTGGAAACCTTGCCGGTTCGGATTGTGGATCGGTCAGAGAAAGCTATGAGGAAGAAGACAGTTTCCATGATCAAAGTGTTGTGGGATTACAATGGTAAAGACCTCATCACTTGGGAAACAGAAGCAAAGATGAAAACAATGTATCCGGAGTGGTACAGACAATTTCTTCCAGATGAAACACTTAACATGGATTCGAGGACGAATCCCAAGTTAGTGGGGGAGACTTGTCATGTCCCCGATCCTAGATAGGATCGGCCGGACGGGCCATGGTGCGGGGAGACGCACCAGTCAGGTCATTAGACCTTGAGACAAGCGTATCATGGCCCTGAATGAAGGTTAAGGGCATCAGTCAGCTGAGACCTAACCAGGATACGATGGAAATAAGGGTAAAGGGGCTGGGTGAGTGTTTAGGCAGCTGGACGAGTGTTGGTTTGAGTTCAATCAGCTCGGTTCAGCTGGTAATCAGTTCACCATGATCTGTTCAGCTCACAGGAGCTGGTGGGCTAGCTCAATCAGCTGGGAACAGCTGGGGGTCAGCTCAATCCAGTGAACGGTGCGTTCTGGTTCGGATCAGTGTGGGCGAGTCCGGGACGGTTACTGGGCGAGCCGATGGTCCGGGTGCAGGACGGTTCGACCAAATGGGTCTTAGGCTTGGGATAGGGAGCGGGCAAGCTCCCAGAGTGTGAGCTGAGGCTCAGTGATCGATTTGCCAAAGGAAGAAAAGGGGAGAAACCGCCAAGGGGCGGTTATGGGACGGTTATGGGACGGTTTTGGGAAGAAAGGAAGGGATTTTGGTAACTGTTCGCCCAGGCGGTTGGGGACAGTTTAAATCGTCTTCTCTCTCTCATTTC
>NW_026016032.1:162500-172500 GCF_020379485.1 Brassica napus | reverse complement strand
GTCAGAACCTGCAAGCAAATCAATCAACCACAAACACAATCACACTAATAAGACTATGAGTAACTACGACTCGATCTAACTTGTAACACCGTATATCGGTGCTACACTAACTCGAGGGTTCCATAACCCTCTACGACACTCTAACACAACACTCTAACCTGGGCCCTGGTGACTTCGTGTTCCTCCTCCCTATCGGCAATATCCTATCTTCCTACCACAAAGGCCAGAAGAAGGAACTTTCAACCGACCGCGGCCCACAGTCCTTCGGGTCACCGCGCGACAGCCCACAGTCCTTCGGGTCACTGCCACATTACACCGTCGTGTAATACTCAGCCATAGTACATGACACCGTTCGTCTGAGTCTTCCCGATCCAGCGAATAAGGGGTTTCCTTGAACCCGCTGGGTACGAGGCCGAGGAAACACTAATCACCCCTACACATGCCTAGTATGGGCGGGTCACGCACATACTGTCGGCACACTCACAACAAAACAAACTCAATCTAGAACCTAACCTAAAGCCAAAGTTCCAGATCCTAACTAGACACTCAACTCTACAACACAAACCAGTAGTACCAGTAGTCCGGCCTATATGGCCTAAGACCCTTAGTACTAACTACTAAACAATAATATCAATACTAAACAATACAATCAAACCATTACCCAGATAGTCCAGCCTCCCGCTGAGAAACTATCTTTAAAGATAACGGGAACCTGCACTCAACAATATCAACACGCAATAATAGAAAACATGATGCATCCTAGCCCTAGTCCTAGTCAGGTTATTAACTCAGTCTTAATTCCATTCATCTCAGCTTAGCCCTTGCTAAACTGAGTCCGGTTCCATAAATAAAATAACCCTAAGGACTCTACCATTCAATAACGTGATCATTCTAATCTATATGCAGACTCGATCTACCCTAAATTCCAAGTGGAATTCAAACAAACCAACTCACAGTGTTCTAGGCGAGAAGCTGCTGGTTGATCGAAGAGGACTTGGCCAAAACCCAAGGGACACCTTGACTGGACTGGACTGAACTGACCTCGACTTGGACAGACCCTCGGCTTGATCATGAAGACACGAACAGGTCTGGACGGCCTGATCTGGACAGAACCTCCTTTAGCTCTTGGACAGTTCTTCGGACTTCCCGGCGGAGTATCGAACAGAACTTCGACTGATCTGAACCCGTGGTTCTGAACTAACTCTGGGCAGCACCTCCACTTGACCATCATATAATATGACTGGCTTGGACGAATTGAATTGGACAGAGCTTCCGCGTCACAATCGTAGAGAATCGCCGATTGGACGGAACTGGCCTTCTCGGTGGAGTATCGGTCTTCAGAATCGACCATACTCTAGAATCGATCACTTCCTTCTCTCTCTCTCTCTCTATAGCCACGTTGACTTGACTCCCATCTGATCTGATCTTCACTTGATTGGCCTTCAGTTGGACAAATCCTTCCCAAGGCGATGACTCGAAATCAATGGAGAACTGATCTCGAAAACTCTCTAAAACTCTCGAAATAGCTCGGAATCACTTGCTTTCTTTTTCTACTTTTCTCTCACGTTTTTAATTTGGTTTACACAGGTCTGGATGTGAAGAAATGAGCAGGGGTCGTGGGGTATTTATAGAAGACACCAACCAATCAGCTTCAGGTTGGTGGCCTCCCGTGTGTCGCTCCGCATGGCTCCGGACGCATGCACGGCGGCACCTCGTGCTCCACATGGCTGGCTGCATGTCCAGGAAACATGCAGGACGCCACCACTCCTCCCAGATGTCAGGCTGCATGACTGGAGCTCATGCAAGGCGCCACAGCATCACACACATGTCGATCAGCATGCTTCGGTTGCATGCGTCGCGACATCTCGTGCTTGGCCGATCCACCTCGTGCTTCTACATGTCAAGCTGCATGTGCAGCTTCCATGCACGGCGACACCTCGAGCTTCTCTTGACACTCAGCTGGTTAGACAGTTGCCACCACGTTCTTATCCCTTCTGATCAAGCCACCTCGAGCTTCTCGGTTTCTTTGCGCGATTTCGACCCTTCTTGTGAATTTCTGACCCGCGATCAATCCCGAATATTTTCCGCTCCCATTCTGATTCTCTGAATATTTTTAATAAACTACAGATGATGTCTGATATCCTTTAAAAATATTTCCCGAGCCTCCGGCTTCCTCAAAGAATTTCGTAATACCGAAATTAGGGTTTTCGCCCAACTTTGGGTTTTCCCGTCGTGCTTCAATCCCGTCGTGCTTGCTTCCCGTCCTGCTTAATTCCCGTCCTGCTTCCGACTTATAATGTCTTCAGAATAATATTTTACTGATACGAAGATATTCCGAGAAAACTTCGCGATGAAGAAACGTCAATCTTCAAAAACGTCGAGCTTCTAAACCGTCGTGCTTCAAAAATGTGATTCTTCCAAAACTGCCGTCTGATCAATCTAAGACATTTCGAACAATGGTAGAGCAGCTTTTCTCAACTCATGCTTCACTCACAATCCATTCTTCGACCTTCTTGTACTTCAAATTTCCAGATCGATCTGTATTGCCCGCGACTCAACCACAAAGTTGATGCTCGACCAATCTTCTATTTTCTTCGATCCATGTTAAGTCTTAAGTGATCAAAACTTAACATTCCTTCAATTGCTTTGATTCCCAAAAGCTCGGCTCTGGATTCTGACTTTTGCTCTCTCGACCATTTTATCCCAAAGGGCGGGTTATCACATTCTCCCCCCCTTAAAAGAATTCGTCCTCGAATTCTTAGTTGCGCAATTGCTTAGCTTCACGAAATGTTCCTCCTTGATGTGTAGTGATGATGTTCAGCTTTTGAATAACTTCGTTTGCGGTCTTGGTCATAAGATATGGTTCTTTGCTGGCTCGCCTTTATTTCGGTTTCTTTGGATCTCCATAAACACTTTGGATTTTGAACTTGCTCCACCTTGATAACAACTCCTCCATAACTCCTCATTTCATAACTTTGTGTTGATCACTAGATGTGCTTCTTTATAGGTTGGCCTTAGATATCTCCCCTTGATTTCTTCAGTCTTCTTCTAGATTTTCTGATTCTGAACTCGCTCCATCTTAATCCATCTCCATGCATTTCCTCGGTCTTGAATCCTTTCATTTCTTCACTTCTTGATTTCTCATGCTTCACTTAATCTCAACTCGTCTTCATAACTCTTTACTTTGCTTGCTCATGTCCCTTTGTGTATACTGTCTAAAGTCGCCATAATCGTCTTCATATCTCTTCACTCTGCCTTTCACTGTCCCTTGAGTGTCCTTCCCAATGTCACCACAATCATCTTCATAAATCTTCACTTGAATGATCACTGCGTCTTCTTCTTAGCTTTTACTTTGCTGCCCAACTAATTTCTCATGATACGATCTTGCCAATCTGCGCCTCTGATTACTCCAACCATTTCCTCGATCTCTCATTTCCCAGATACTGATGAAGTCCTTTCCCAACGAAGTCTTGTTTCTTCCCATCTGTCCAGTCCATACCACATCCCAGTTCTCTGAATCTGTCTCTCCTCTTTCGCTTCGGGTTTGGGTTTGGCCTTGAACTCCCTCCACTTTAAGGTTTTCATTCCTTAAAGTTCCGATCAACAAACATACTTACTCGCTGCAACTCAAAAGAACACTTAACATGCAAGTTAGTAGACAATTAATCAAATAATCCACTAACCCAGCAAATACTAACAATGCAACCTAACCGCAATTCTAACCAGCAACCTAACAGTTCTACCCAAGCAACCTAACAGTTCTACCCAAGCAACCTAACAGTTCTAGATTCCACTATCTCAATCCAAATTCCTAAAACCACAAATCCTATCGCTGGACGTGACCGGTTTCCCTAATGCCTTTTGTGACTCATTTTGACTCGATAAATATTTAAAACCGATTAAATCATGAGTTCCGGAAGCATGGACGAAACCATGCTCTGATACCACCTCTGTAACACCCCCGAACCGTCCTAGACATATGGTCGATCAACCGGCCAACAATCAAACAAGAACATGACTGATCGACCGTCCATCACCCAGGGTTAGAGATGAATGAGCCAACCGGCCAGCCAACAATCAAACAAGAACATGACTGACCGTCCAACCCAGCACCATGGTCCGGAAGCGCTACGTGACGGGTTAGGGACGATCCGGTCAGAGTCACAAGATTTAATACACGACCTAGACCAGTTCATCCACTAACTCGTCCCGCTGCGTCAAGGCATAAGGCTTTGCAACCCGTACCTAGAGTTAGCGTTTTCCGTTAGATCGAGGCCTAAGGCTTTTCAACCCGTACTACGACCTAACGTTGTGTTAGACCGGACTAGTCAAATATCAGAGTACTCATGAAGCGCATATAAAACAATTACTTTATTGATTCGAGAAATATCCATACATTGATATAATTCGAGACCGGTCCCGGCCTAATGCCAAATCGAGTCAACTAAACACAAATCCACAATACCGTTTACAAAAGGCATGAAAATCTACACCGGCGGTCCTAACGTCCAGCACCAAGCTATCCGATCATCCTTACCTAAAGCGACCTGCAAAAAGGACAACGGAGTTGGATGAGTAACCTAATGTTACTCAGTGAGCTGGCGGCCTCTACCCGCAACCTAGACTCTACCCAGACAACCCAAAATAACAATCAATCTAGCCGTAGCATGCAATAAAAGCTAAGGCTAAGCAAACCGTTACTAAGTTAGACTTGGCCTCCTGCCATGATCTAGCTTCAAGTAACGGGAACCTGCATTAAAACAAGTCAACAAGCAATCCCTAGTTAACCATATATACGCTTGAGTTCAGTACTCATGTAGTGTTAGACACTTAGACTATACAAATACCATTGGCCGATCGACCAACAATCAAACAAGAACATGATCGGCCAACCAATGATACCGCATAGCTTTAATATCCACCACCCTTCACAAGCAATCACTCAAACACATATAGGCCAACGTCAGGCCTACACTAACAAAATACACATCAAGCCTAATCCGGTACCTAAGCCAGACTTAGGACTTAATGTCAGAACCTGCAAGCAAATCAATCAACCACAAACACAATCACACTAATAAGACTATGAGTAACTACGACTCGATCTAACTTGTAACACCGTATATCGGTGCTACACTAACTCGAGGGTTCCATAACCCTCTACGACACTCTAACACAACACTCTAACCTGGGCCCTGGTGACTTCGTGTTCCTCCTCCCTATCGGCAATATCCTATCTTCCTACCACAAAGGCCAGAAGAAGGAACTTTCAACCGACCGCGGCCCACAGTCCTTCGGGTCACCGCGCGACAGCCCACAGTCCTTCGGGTCACTGCCACATTACACCGTCGTGTAATACTCAGCCATAGTACATGACACCGTTCGTCTGAGTCTTCCCGATCCAGCGAATAAGGGGTTTCCTTGAACCCGCTGGGTACGAGGCCGAGGAAACACTAATCACCCCTACACATGCCTAGTATGGGCGGGTCACGCACATACTGTCGGCACACTCACAACAAAACAAACTCAATCTAGAACCTAACCTAAAGCCAAAGTTCCAGATCCTAACTAGACACTCAACTCTACAACACAAACCAGTAGTACCAGTAGTCCGGCCTATATGGCCTAAGACCCTTAGTACTAACTACTAAACAATAATATCAATACTAAACAATACAATCAAACCATTACTGTTGTAGGCACAGGGGGGGTAACCCACGAATTGATAAAAATGGTGGAACCAAGGTTTAAACCTGAAAACAAAGAGAACCGATTTTTATGAGTTTTTAGAGTTTTATAATGCAAACAGAAACAAATATGAAAACAAATGAGATGATGATGATAATGATAATAAAACAAGATAAATAAACAAAGGATAGGATGGAATCAGGCTGCTGGATGTGTATCACTCTCAGCTTGATCAAATGATGGCTTGAAGTGGATTTGCGGAGGAAGGTTTGATTGAATCTCTCAATCTGATGGAATGATGGATCGAAGTGATTGACTCTCTCAATCTGTGTACTGAGCTTGTTTGATTTTCACAAACAAACTAGACTCACGAAATCAATAAGACAACAAAGAATCTCTCTTTGAATCCTAAAGACCGATATTTTATACAAAGAACAACTTTGATAAAACTGAATAAACTTTCTATTAACTTGGTGATTAAGGGTGTCTCTTTACAATGACTATCTAAGAGCTTATATAATGCTCTGGAAACTAATTCTAACGTTCATAATAAGAAAAGAAAGGAAACAAATCAAGCAAACTAACAAAATCGGAAACTAGCCGTTGGAGCCTTTTATGGGATTTTGGCTCCAAGTGAGAAACTTGATTCTTCTTGAACCTGGACGGTTTAAGGGGATAAGAGAGCTTTCTTGGGACCTTCTTGAATGCTTGATAGATGCTGATCTCGTCCTTGCCTTGGTAGAAAAAAGAGCTGTTGGAGTTTGAATGCAAGAGACTCCAAATAAGGCAGTTTGGTGATAATGGGGATCTTCTTATTCCTATGTGGGCTGGTGCATGGGATGAAGTTGTAGAACTCTTCTGGCTCCTGTATAATGTCTCCTGGATGTCTTGGTTTAGTCTGGACGTCGTCTGGTTCTCCTGGTTGGATTGGAATTGCTTGGAATGGATCAAACCGAAAGATTGTCCAATCTTTCCATAAATAGCTCCGGTTTGATTTAAGTGATTCTCCATTGAACCGACTGATCTCCTGGGTTCTGGTGCAGCTAAGGACTTCTGGAATACCTCCTGATTGGTTGAAATGATCTCCTGGTCGCCAATTTCTGGTTTGAAGCTGATTGAACCGGTTAGCTTCCAATTGAGGCGAGTGTAGCACTGGTTTGACCGGTTCTGGCAAATTGAACATATCTTCTGATTTCCGTGTCCATTTCTCCTGATCTTTGGCTTTCTGGAAAGCTGAAAGAATGCTCTTGAATTTGATGACGGGATTTACTTCAGGCCGCTCCTTACTTGAGCTTAAATCTCCTTCTAAAGTCGGATACTCGCAGATGGACAGGCTGAGAAACCTCTGAGTTGTAAAATTCATAACGTCTTGCTCCGTGAATATTTTGGCCCAATTCCAATTGTCCTGGACTCCTTCTTGAGTGTAGAATCCATAAAAATTAGCCTCGTGATTTAAACCCTCCTGGTTTGTAAGATATGGCATTTTTCGTGCACGTATGTCCTGGTTTGCGCCTTGGCTGGTTGAGTAGGGCTTTGGGTTGACCTCCGGTTCAGTTGCTGATCTGATGACCACATCATCCCCTCCCTCTTGACAAGGTTTCGACCTCGAAACTGTATAATCTGCACCAAGATAGAGCAAGTCAGCTTTCATTCTCTTTTGAGATTCTAAAGCCTTACCTTGGCATTGTTTGTGTTTTGCTTCTTTAAGCAATATGGACTGCATTGTCTCTTGAACAATCTTCTGGTCCATCTCAAGAGTCACGCCTGGTGGTTCTTCTTCTTTAAATTCTTGCTTCTTAGTTCCTGTTACATTACCCTTTGACAAAGACAAGTGCATCATACAAGAATTTTGAGCTAATAAATCAGATTGAATAAGACTATCACTCTTTATAGATAAATCTGTTTTCTTTTCTAGTGATGTCTCAGTCAATACTTGTTTACTTGGACAAACTACAGCAAAGTGTCCTCTTTTATGACATCTATAACATGTCTGATCTTTTAAATTTTCAGAGTTAGAAGACTTACATTGGCTTGTTGTCTCTTCTTTCTTTGGGCTTGGAATCTCTTTATTCCTTAAGTCATGGACAGCTTTTGATTCCAACAAGGATGTTGAGTTCGTGTCTTTCTGGACCTCAGGACCTGTCTTAACATTCTTGGACAAAGACAAGTGACTCATACTAGTGGGAGATGAGTTATAAACAAATTTATCAAGTATAGGACTTACCTTGGCCTTTCCTTGAAGAATTGGTTTGTCTGATTTTTCTTTGTGTCTAGCCAATGTGTCTGGGCTGAAAAGGTTCTTCTCCATGGACTTTGGGACCTCATAAGGTTGGTATTTATCATATAAAACCGTGGGCATCTGGCTTGGCCGAATCTGGTCTTGATAAATCAAGCTCCTATGGCCTTGTTGTGGCACAACTTTCTTTGCCTCTTTGGACACACCATTTGAAAATCTCCTTGGGTATTTTCTTCTGGTTTCTTGCGTGGGAAGTGTAGTCACATACTTCCTGATCATAACATCTTTAAGATCTTTCCAGTTGGTGACAACCTCTTCTGGACTTTTACCATGTGTCTTATCTACTCTTTTCCACCATGAGTAAGCTTTTTCGGAAAGTTGCTTGATGGCATGAGCTAGCCTCTCCTTCTTTGGCACGCCTTGGTATGAAAACCAATCATCCATGGTTCTTTCCCATGATAAATAATCATCTGGCCAACTACTACCTGAAAAGGAATAAATCTTAACTTCATTAACTGATTTAAAATAAAGATATGAATGAGTTAAGTATTTATAAGTTGAAGAAGTATGGTGTGAGGTGATCCATGAAGGATCTGGTGGCTTAGGCTCAACATAGCCAGCCTCTGGTGCATCTCCAAATCTTCTTTCTCCATGTTGTGGTCGTCGGCCTTGTGGCTTATTCCTTTTTCCCAACTGAGCAATCTTATCATTGAGCTCTTGTATAGCTATTAGTTGTTGGCTCAGTGTGGCCTCTAGGGTTTGGCCGTGTTCTTCTCCTACCATTGCTCCCTGAAATCAATCTCAAAGATCAAGTGAAGTATGGGAAGTTTTTGTCAAGCATAAGAGCAATGAACAATGCAAAACTAATTTAAACTAAACCGAAAAAATGCAAGTATAAACCGAAATGAAGTAACTATGCAATAAATATTTTTTCTTTTGGTTTTCTGATGCAATCACGAAATGGACCAACTAATATGGCATGAAACAATAACTAGTATGATTTTTTTTTTTTTTTTTTTAAGGATATGCAAACAAAGGAAACAAATTCAAAATGACAATTTTTGTGGGATTTTTGATTATGGAAACAAAACAAAAAGGAAACTAACAAGAATTTCGAAACTAAGTGCAAGTAATATGAATCAAACACATCTTTCTTTTTCTTTTTCGTGGTTTATAAGAACAGCAAGAACAAAATATGCAGAAACAAAAACTTGAAGCAAAAGACTGTTTTTATGGGTTTTCGGTTTTAGATAAAAACAAAACAAATGCAAGCAAATGAAATATGATGCAAGGATAGATATCACCTTAGTCAGGAGCTTGAGCTCTGATACCAAAAATGTTGTAGGCACAGGGGGGGTAACCCACGAATTGATAAAAATGGTGGAACCAAGGTTTAAACCTGAAAACAAAGAGAACCGATTTTTATGAGTTTTTAGAGTTTTATAATGCAAACAGAAACAAATATGAAAACAAATGAGATGATGATGATAATGATAATAAAACAAGATAAATAAACAAAGGATAGGATGGAATCAGGCTGCTGGATGTGTATCACTCTCAGCTTGATCAAATGATGGCTTGAAGTGGATTTGCGGAGGAAGGTTTGATTGAATCTCTCAATCTGATGGAATGATGGATCGAAGTGATTGACTCTCTCAATCTGTGTACTGAGCTTGTTTGATTTTCACAAACAAACTAGACTCACGAAATCAATAAGACAACAAAGAATCTCTCTTTGAATCCTAAAGACCGATATTTTATACAAAGAACAACTTTGATAAAACTGAATAAACTTTCTATTAACTTGGTGATTAAGGGTGTCTCTTTACAATGACTATCTAAGAGCTTATATAATGCTCTGGAAACTAATTCTAACGTTCATAATAAGAAAAGAAAGGAAACAAATCAAGCAAACTAACAAAATCGGAAACTAGCCGTTGGAGCCTTTTATGGGATTTTGGCTCCAAGTGAGAAACTTGATTCTTCTTGAACCTGGACGGTTTAAGGGGATAAGAGAGCTTTCTTGGGACCTTCTTGAATGCTTGATAGATGCTGATCTCGTCCTTGCCTTGGTAG
>NW_026016032.1:132500-137500 GCF_020379485.1 Brassica napus | reverse complement strand
TGGTTGATTGATTTGCTTGCAGGTTCTGACATTAAGTCCTAAGTCTGGCTTAGGTACCGGATTAGGCTTGATGTGTATTTTGTTAGTGTAGGCCTGACGTTGGCCTATATGTGTTTTGAGTGATTGCTTGTGAAGGGTGGTGGATATTAAAGCTATGCGGTATCATTGGTTGGCCGATCATGTTCTTGTTTGATTGTTGGTCGATCGATTAATGATACTTGCATAGTCTAAGTGTCTAACACTACATGAGTATTGAACTCTGGCGTATATATGGTTAACTAGGGATTGTTTGTTGACTTGTTTTAATGCAGGTTCCCGTTACTTGAAGCTAGATCATGGCAGGAGGCCAAGTCTAACTTAGTAACGGTTTGCTTAGCCTTAGCTTTTATTGCATGCTAGGGCTAGATTGATTGTTATTTTGGGTTGTCTGGGTAGAGTCTAGGTTGCGGGTAGAGGCCGCCAGCTCACTGAGTAATACTAGATTACTCATCCAACTCCGTTGTCCTTTTTGCAGGTCGCTTTAGGTAAGGATGATCGGATAGCTTCGTGCTGGACGTTAGGACCGCCGGTGTAGATTTTCATGCCTTTTGTAAACGGTATTGTGAATTGTGTTATGTTGACTCGATTTGGCATTAGGCCGGGCCCAGTCTTGAATTATTCAATGTATGAATATTTCTTGAATCAATAAAAGTAATTGTCTTATATGCGCTTCATGAGTACTCTGATATTTGACTAGTCCGGTCTAACACAACGTTAGGTCAAGGTACGGGTTGAAAAGCCTTAGGCCTTGATCTAATGGAAAACGCTAACTCTAGGTACGGGTTGCAAAGCCTTATGCCTTGACGCAGCGGGACGAGTTAGTGGATGAACTGGTCTAGGTCGTGGAGTAAAGTTTGTGACTCTGACCGGATTGTCCCTAGCCCGTCACGTAGCGCTTTCGGACCATGGTGTTGGGTTGGACGGTCAGTCATGTTCTTGTTTGATTGTTGGCTGGCCGGTTGGCCTTTCATCTCCAACCCTTGGTGTGGGTCGTCCGTCGGTCATGTTCTTGTTTGATTGTTGGCCGGTGGGTCGACCTATGGTTAGGACGGTTCGGGGGTGTTACACCGACTGTCCCTGTTAATCATTACTCCGATCCCGAAGGCCAACACAATAGGATCAAAATCCTATGATGTTATCCCATGCTTGTTGTGAACAATAGAGAATTCGTGTGTAATTGTTCTGTGTTATTAATCATCAATGGGGGTTCCTTATATAAGGATTACAAGATAGAGATAAATGGAAAGAGTACTTATCCTAATCCTACATGAAATAGGAAATCTACTAAATACATAAAAGGAAAGATTACATCTACTAGGAAAAAGGAAAGGGTTTCCTTTTCTCTCTAAGCTTGTGGCCGCCTCTCTCTCTCCTGAAGTCGGCTCTCTCTCTCTTCTCTTGGACGTGGTCTTGGCTTGGGCCAGACGTGGCCTGATGGGCCTTCTCTTCTTGTCTTGGTTAATGGCAATCCACACATGTTCATAACACTCCCCCTTGGATGCCATAACCATACAGGATTTGTAGTACGCTTAATGTTGCCTCATTAAAACCTTATCAGGAAAACCCAGTGGGACAAAACCATGATGAAGGAAAAAGAGTACAACACGCACTACTCCCCCTGATGTGAACCTCGGTGTAGGTTCTACATACTACGCATCTTGATGCGTGATCTATCCTGTAGGTATAGAATGGGAGTAATCGGTCAGTTTCATTACTGAACCGTAATCAAGACCACTTCGACCTTTTATGGTCGTCTCTCATGTCTTTTGACATTGAGTGTCCCGTTTAAAGCATGTGTGCTAAGCAATGTGAACCACATTGTTCTTGGGGATCACTTGTTGGTCTTTATAAAACGTGTTTGCATCTGTCCATGGTCTAGACGTGTTTGTCTTCTTTCAAACTCTTTACTTTGGCAATTTATGTTTACCATTTGACCATGTTTCAATCTGGTCGATCCATGTCCAGGTCATAGACCACGTCCATACTTGTCCACTTATTAATCTTATGAGTGTTCAATGATTATTGCTTTGAGGTTTTTATAATCATGGCTCTGCGGCCGAACACACTCTCATGTATGTGGACATCGATTTCTTTGCTTTAAGTAATGTCTTTATTCTTTGCATTCCTATCTTAATGACGTCTCATGACCTTGGGTCATAGATCTTATAAGCTTTATGGGCTACAATACTTCTTTGGTATCCGACAGATTAGATGTCTCCCTTTAATCTTATGACAAAGCTTTATGGAGTTCATACAGCAGCAGACCATTCTGCTATGCTGGATCCTTAAGGGATCTGATGTCGGATTGCAACCTGATGGTTGATCTTAATTTAGTTTCTTTTAGCCCGTGACCAAGAAGAAGGGTCAGATGCCTCTTAGGTCTAAAAGCTGGACGTGTCTAGAAGATCTGGACGCTCTTTGCTGAAGAGCCGGACGCCCTTGGACGGACAGAGTCGGACTTCTTTAGTTTGAAGGACCGGACGCTATCAGCCAATGTGCTGGACGCCTACAGACATGTTCTGTATCATTCTTCTAACCTCTTTTAGGTTTAGTATAAGCACAAGGAATTTCTTTATAAATCCTCATAAGTATATGGACTGTTATTGTATTGTCTTATATACAACTCCAAGATCAATGATCATGTGTGATCAATTTCCTTTACATACTATATGCAGCTGCTTTTTGTTTCAGTCCATGAATCAGCTTAGGAACAAAGCTGTTCTCTCATTCTACATTATCTTATCCAGTGATCCATATGCTGCTTACCACATTAGTGTATCTATTTTCTTTCTTTATGACCAGACCTTTGTCAATTTCGAATTCTGTAGCAGCAATCACCACATAGGAGTTTATCTCCTTATAATCTGTTCCTTTGATCTTTGTGAGTACCTTGTGTAACAAGCTATGATCTAATGCTGTTAGTAGGAGGACATGGGCACTCTAGGCCACGTGATCAAGTGTCCTCTCTCACGGTTTCTTTATCTCACAAGATCCATCTATTTCACTGGTTTATCGGATGGCGTTTCTGTATATGTACATGGCCAATACGCTCATCTCTCTTTAGATACTTTGAACCTCCACGTTTATCTTTTCTATTCTTTATAATCTTTATGATTCTATGATTGTATGATGAGTACTCAATCGTGGGTTCATGATCCTCGCTTATCTCTTTATGTTCAAGTGCTTTTCTCTTATGCATCTTTATATAGATGTTCATGTGTGTGTGTGTGTCGACACCTTCATAAGGTTCCATTATGTTCCAGACATGATCTGATCACTTTGAGATTTCATTATCCAGGACCTTTGTTACCTAGTAGCTTGGCGTCCCAAGCCACTTGGTTTGGTACCTTAGATGTGTAGCTGCGCAGCCTTTTCTCAATGTCTGGTACGGTTTCTCTTATCATGAACTCGGATCTGTCTATGCACCTTTCTCTTTTCTTTTCTATCCGAAGTTCCTTTATCTTTATGGAACACTTGGTCTATCTTGTATAGACTCTTATAGCAACTTGATTATGTCTCTTCTAGGACGTTTCATTTGGTGCTAAGCTGGTTATGACTTAGTCATTCTTTTCGGGTCAGTGTCTGGCATCTCGATTAGCTTCTCAATAGCTTTGTATAATCTTTCTTTGGACGTCTTATATCATAATGTATAGTCCGAGGATCTTGCCAAGACAATGATGGTTAAAACCATTCTTATCATTCCTTTACTCTTTCTTTATCCAGCTTATAATCTTTCTCCTTTAATGTTTGGATAGTCGGATGCTTTTGGTCATGCAATCCGTACCTGGCCACTATTTTAATCACCCATGTTTTGGCTCAAGCTTTCTTTGAATTCATGGAGAAAGTAATACTCCTATCCAACATATATTCCCAATCCTCTTCTGAGGTTCCATCTTAGACGGCACATATATGTATGTGGTGGTTTTATTTCAGAATCTCTTAAGATGGTTTGTCTGGTTTTAATGACCCGTATTCATTCTTTAGATGGGAATATCTATGCTCACTTATATGGCCTGATGCATATGATCTTATTATCATTCTGTACATGTAAATTCATTATGTCCCCAAGCATATAGGTAATGGCCGAACCTTTTATACGTAATGGTCTTTCCGGCCGGTTATGGCCTTTGCGGCCAGGCTGTTGTCTCTCATGGTCTCTTCGGCCTCTTTGGCCGAGTCATGGACAGTGTGCGGCCAAGCCTGCACTATTCAGACAAGTCACGGCCAAGTCATGGCCAAGCTGTTTATAGGTGATAGCCTCTTTGGTTTGGCCGTTTGTATCATGGCCTCTCTTTGGTCGGGTAATGGCCCTTTATGGCCGAGTAATGGCCAAGCCATATAACATGGTCTTTAGACCATAGTACACGAACTTGTAGTATTGATCATGGGTTTATCCTCTCTCCCCCTCATGACCATACTATAAGGTCGTGGTGCTTTGGGATTATTAAGCCTAATGAGTTTCCCTTTGTGTACATGTTTCACAACGTGAGATCTTTATGGGATAACTCTGTGCCTTTTCAATTTCTTTGCATCAAGTTTAAACTTTAGGATGGCTAATCCTATCTTGCCATATAGTGTATAATTTCGTGGGATATATCATTATAGTCACTACTTCTCTTGCCTCTTTTATCATACTGATCCTTAGCATAGTTTAAATCAGTAGGGATCATTGGTATAGTTTTCGATCACTTTCTTTCAAGGTCTTAGGCGATTTTTTCTTTCAAAATCTGAAGGAACTTGTTTCCTTCTAGTTTGTCCATTGTTTCTTATTTGGAAACCATTCATTATAACTCAATGGACCACGTTTCTTTGGGTGTATATAATGCCTTATAGGCAAATGCCTTAGCCATAGTTTCTTACTAGGCTTTCTATACCTTTCATGATTTCTTACTCGGTTTTATGCCCTTTAGGCAACTCTTTAAAACATTCATATGTTCAAGTAAGATCAGGCAAGATTTAAT
>NW_026016032.1:120000-127500 GCF_020379485.1 Brassica napus | reverse complement strand
CAGCACACACAGGACGTCCGTCAGTACACAGAGGACGTCCGTGGCCGTCCGTCAGCACACACAGGGCGTCCGTCAGCACACGCAGGACGTCCGTGTGTGTCCGTGTGTCCGTCAGTACACACAGGACGTCCGTCAGCACACACATGACGTCCGTCAGTACACACAGGACGTCCGTCAGCACACACATGACGTCCGTGGTCGTCCGTCAGTACACATATCAGCATGCTGGCCCTTCCTGTGGACTGTTCGGGTGATTTTGGCCCACGTGGGCTGTCTGTTCAGTACACACAGGAGGTCCGTCAGCACACGCAGGACGTCCGTGCCTGTCCGTTAGCACACACAGACTGTCCGTGGACTGATCCGTGTACTGAACTCATATCAGCATGCTGACCACACATATCAGCATGCTGGCCCTTCCCGTGGACTGTCCGTGTAACACCCCCGAACCGTCCTAAGCATAGGTCGACCCACCGGCCAACAATCAAACAAGAACATGACCGACGGACGACCCACACCAAGGGTTGGAGATGAAAGGCCAACCGGCCAGCCAACAATCAAACAAGAACATGACTGACCGTCCAACCCAACACCATGGTCCGGAAGCGCTACGTGACGGGCTAGGGACAATCCGGTCAGAGTCACAAACTTTACTCCATGACCTAGACCAGTTCATCCACTAACTCGTCCCGCTGCGTCAAGGCATAAGGCTTTGCAACCCGTACCTAGAGTTAGCGTTTTCCGTTAGATCAAGGCCTAAGGCTTTTCAACCCGTACCTCGACCTAACGTTGTGTTAGACCGGACTAGTCAAATATCAGAGTACTCATGAAGCGCATATAAAACAATTACTTTATTGATTCGAGAAATATCCATACATTGATATAATTCGAGACCGGTCCCGGCCTAATGCCAAATCGAGTCAACTAAACACAAATCCACAATACCGTTTACAAAAGGCATGAAAATCTACACCGGCGGTCCTAACGTCCAGCACCAAGCTATCCGATCATCCTTACCTAAAGCGACCTGCAAAAAGGACAACGGAGTTGGATGAGTAACCTAATGTTACTCAGTGAGCTGGCGGCCTCTACCCGCAACCTAGACTCTAACCCGGACAACCCAAAATAACAATCAATCTAGCCCTAGCATGCAATAAAAGCTAAGGCTAAGCAAACCGTTACTAAGTTAGACTTGGCCTCCTGCCATGATCTAGCTTCAAGTAACGGGAACCTGCATAAAAACAAGTCAACAACCAATCCCTAGTTAACCATATATACGCCTGAGTTCAGTACTCATGTAGTGTTAGACACTTAGACTATACAAGTATCACTAGTCGATCGACCAACAATCAAACAAGAACATGATCGGCCAACCAATGATACAGCATAGCTTTAATATCCACCACCCTTCACAAGCAATCCCTCAAACACATACAGGCCAACGTCAGGCCTACACTAACAAAATACACACCAAGCCTAATCCGGTACCTAAACCGGACTTATGACTTAATGTCAGAACCTGCAAGCAAATCAGTCAACCACAAACACAATCACAATAATAAGACTATGAGTATCTACGACTCGATCTAACTCGTAACACCGTATATCGGTGCTACACTATCTCGAGGGTTCCTCACCCTCAAGACGACACAATAAAACTAACTCGACACACTATTCTAACTCTAGACTCAATATTCTAACATGGGCCCTGGTGATCTCGTGTTCCTCCTCAACATCGGCAATATCCTATCTCCCTACCACAAAGGCCAGAAGAAGGAACTTTCAACCGACCGCGGCCCACAGTCCTTCGGGTCACCGCACGACAGCCCACAGTCCTTCGGGTCACTGCCACATTACACCGTCGTGTAATAACTCAGCCCTAGGCCATGACCCCGTCTCTCTGAGTCTTCCCGATCCAGCGAATAAGGGGTTTCCTTGAACCCGCTGGGTACGAGGTCTGAAGGAACACTAACTCACCCCTACACAAGCCTAGTATGGGCGGGTCACGCACATACTGTCGGCACACTCACAACAAAACAAGCTCCATCTAGAACCTAACCTAAGGCTAAAGTTCCAGATCCTAACTAGACACTCGACTCTACAACACAAACCAATAGTACCAGTAGTCCGGCCTATATGGCCTAAGACCCTTAGTACTAACTACTAAACACTAATATCAATACTAAACAATACAATCAAACCGTTACCCAGATAGTCCAGCCTCCCGCTGAGAAACTATCTTTAAAGATAACGGGAACCTGCACTTAACCATATCAACACGCAAGAATAGAAAACATGATGCATCCTAGCCCTAGTCCTAGTCAGGTTATTAACTCAGTCTTAATTCCATTCATCTCAGCTTAGCCCTTGCTAAACTGAGTCCGGTTCCATAAATAAAATAACCCTAAGGACTCTACCATTCAATAACGTGATCATTCTACTCTATATGCGACTCGATCTACCCTAAATTCCAAGTGGAACTCAAACAAAACCAACTCACAGTGTTCTAGGCGAGAAGCAGCTGGTTGATCGGAGAAGACTTGGCCAAAACCCAATGGACGCCTTGACTGGACTGGAATGGACTGATCTTGTCTTGGACACAACCTTGGCTTCACCATGAAGAAGTTGACAGGCCTCGACAGGGTGATCTGGACTCGGACAGAACCTCCTCTAGCTTCTGGACAGTTCTTCGGACTTCCCGGCGGAGTATCGAGCAGAACTTCGACTGATCTGAACCCATGGAACTGAACTAATCTTGTACAGCACCTCCACTTTATTGTAGGAGAATATTACTGGCTTGGACGGATTGAATTGGACAGAGCTTCCGCGTCACAATCGTAAAGAATCGACGATTGGACGGAACTGGCCTTCTCGGTGGAGTATCGGTCTTCAGAATCGACCATACTCTAGAATCGATCACTTCCTTTCTCTCTCTCTCTCTCTCTATAGCCACGTTGACTTGACTCCCATCTGATCTGATCTTCACTTGATTGACCTTCAGTTGGACATAACCTTCTCAAGGCGATGACTCGAAATCAATAGAGAACTGATCTCGAAAACTCTCTAAAACTCTCGAAATAGCTCGGAATCACTTGCTTTCTTTTTCTACTTTTCTCTCAAGGTTTTAACTTGGTTTGGACAGGTCTGGATGTGAAGAAATGAGCTGGGGTCGTGGGGTATTTATAGGAGACACCAGCCAATCAGCTTCAGGTTGGTGGCAGCCCGTGTGTCGCTCCGCATGGCTCCGGACGCATGCACGGCGACACCTCGTGCTCCACATGGCTGGCTGCATGTCCAGGACACATTCAGGATGCCACCACTCCTCCCAGATGTCAGGCTGCATGACTGGAGCTCATGCAAGGCGCCACAGCATCACACACATGTCGATCAGCATGCTTCGGTTGCATGCGTCGCGACATCTCGTGCTTGGCTAATCCACCTCGTGCTCCTACATGTCAAGCTGCATGTGCAGCTTCCATGCACGGCGACACCTCGAGCTTCTGTAGACACTCATCTTGCTGGACAGTTGACACCACGTTCTGAACCCATGCAACAAGCCACTTCGAGCTTCTCGGTCCATTGGCCTGATTTCGGTCCTTCCGGTAAATTTCTGACCGGCGATTAATCCCGAATATTTTTCTTCTCCCATTCAGATGAGTTTAATATTTTTAATAAACTCCAATCTGAAGTCTGACCTTGGCGGTAAATATTTCCCGATCCTTCGGCTTCCTCAAAGAATTTCGTAATACCAAAATTAGGGTTTTCGCCCAACTTCGGGTTTTCCCGTCGTGCTTCAATCCCGTCGTGCTTGCTTCTCGTCCTGCTTAATTCCCGTCCTGCTTCCGACTTATAATGTCTTCAGAATAATATTTTATTGATACGAAGATATTTCGAGAAAACTTCGCGATGAAGAAACGTCAATCTTCAAAAACGTCGAGCTTCTAAACCGTCGTGCTTCAAAAAATGTGATTCTTCCAAAACTGCCGTCTGGTCAATCTAAGACATTTCTAACAATGGTAGAGCAGCTTATCTCAACTCATGCTTTACTCACGATCCATTCTTCGACCTTCTCGTACTTCAAATTTCCCGATCGATCTGTATTGCCCGCGACTCAACCACAAAGATACTCAACCATTCTCTCTCTCTTTTTTTTTTTTTTTTTTTTTTAACGGGTTTCTACATTCTCCCCCCCTTAATAGAATTCGTCCTCGAATTCTTAGTTGCGCAATTGCTCGTCTTCACAACATTCTCCCCTCGTCTCCATAACCTCTTTACGCTGTGCACCACAGTTCCTTGAGTGTCTTCTTCAAGGCCTCCACAATCGTCTTCATATCTCATCACTGGAATGATCACTGAGCCATCCTCTTTCTTTTACTCTGCCCTAACACCCTCATTGCCCATGATACTATCTTGTCCAGATTCCTCAAACCTTTCTCGATCTTCGTCTTCCAAACTACTGATGAAGTCCTTCCCCAATGAAGTCTTGTTTCCTCCCATCTGTCCAGTCCATACCACTGTCCAGTCTCTCTGAATCTGTCTCTCCTCTTTCGCTTCGGGTTTGGGTTTGGCCTTGAACTCCCTCCAAGGTTTTCATCCCTTAAAGTTCCGATCAACAAACACACTTACTCACTGCAACTCAAAAGAACACCTCACATGCAAGTTAGTAGACAATTAATCAAATAATCCACTAACCCAGCAAATACTAACAATGCAACCTAACCGCAATTCTAACCAGCAACCTAACCGTTCTAGATTCCACTATCTCAATCCTAATTCCTAAAACCACAAATCCTATCACTGGACGTGACCGGTTTCCCTAATGCCTTTTGCGACTCTTTTTGACTCGATAAATATTTAAAACCGATTAAATCATGAGTTCCGGAAGCATGGACGAAACCATGCTCTGATACCACCTCTGTAACACCCCCGAACCGTCCTAAGCATAGGTCGACCCACCGGCCAACAATCAAACAAGAACATGACCGACGGACGACCCACACCAAGGGTTGGAGATGAAAGGCCAACCGGCCAGCCAACAATCAAACAAGAACATGACTGACCGTCCAACCCAACACCATGGTCCGGAAGCGCTACGTGACGGGCTAGGGACAATCCGGTCAGAGTCACAAACTTTACTCCACGACCTAGACCAGTTCATCCACTAACTCGTCCCGCTGCGTCAAGGCATAAGGCTTTGCAACCCGTACCTAGAGTTAGCGTTTTCCGTTAGATCAAGGCCTAAGGCTTTTCAACCCGTACCTCGACCTAACGTTGTGTTAGACCGGACTAGTAAAATATCAGAGTACTCATGAAGCGCATATAAAACAATTACTTTATTGATTCGAGAAATATCCATACATTGATATAATTCGAGACCGGTCCCGGCCTAATGCCAAATCGAGTCAACTAAACACAAATCCACAATACCGTTTACAAAAGGCATGAAAATCTACACCGGCGGTCCTAACGTCCAGCACCAAGCTATCCGATCATCCTTACCTAAAGCGACCTGCAAAAAGGACAACGGAGTTGGATGAGTAACCTAATGTTACTCAGTGAGCTGGCGGCCTCTACCCGCAACCTAGACTCTAACCCGGACAACCCAAAATAACAATCAATCTAGCCCTAGCATGCAATAAAAGCTAAGGCTAAGCAAACCGTTACTAAGTTAGACTTGGCCTCCTGCCATGATCTAGCTTCAAGTAACGGGAACCTGCATAAAAACAAGTCAACAACCAATCCCTAGTTAACCATATATACGCCTGAGTTCAGTACTCATGTAGTGTTAGACACTTAGACTATACAAGTATCACTAGTCGATCGACCAACAATCAAACAAGAACATGATCGGCCAACCAATGATACAGCATAGCTTTAATATCCACCACCCTTCACAAGCAATCCCTCAAACACATACAGGCCAACGTCAGGCCTACACTAACAAAATACACACCAAGCCTAATCCGGTACCTAAACCGGACTTATGACTTAATGTCAGAACCTCCAAGCAAATCAGTCAACCACAAACACAATCACAATAATAAGACTATGAGTATCTACGACTCGATCTAACTCGTAACACCGTATATCGGTGCTACACTATCTCGAGGGTTCCTCACCCTCAAGACGACACAATAAAACTAACTCGACACACTATTCTAACTCTAGACTCAATATTCTAACATGGGCCCTGGTGATCTCGTGTTCCTCCTCAACATCGGCAATATCCTATCTCCCTACCACAAAGGCCAGAAGAAGGAACTTTCAACCGACCGCGGCCCACAGTCCTTTGGGTCACCGCACGACAGCCCACAGTCCTTCGGGTCACTGCCACATTACACCGTCGTGTAATAACTCAGCCCTAGGCCATGACCCCGTCTCTCTGAGTCTTCCCGATCCAGCGAATAAGGGGTTTCCTTGAACCCGCTGGGTACGAGGTCTGAAGGAACACTAACTCACCCCTACACAAGCCTAGTATGGGCGGGTCACGCACATACTGTCGGCACACTCACAACAAAACAAACTCAATCTAGAACCTAACCTAAGGCTAAAGTTCCAGATCCTAACTAGACACTCGACTCTACAACACAAACCAATAGTACCAGTAGTCCGGCCTATATGGCCTAAGACCCTTAGTACTAACTACTAAACAATAATATCAATACTAAACAATACAATCAAACCGTTACCCAGATAGTCCAGCCTCCCGCTGAGAAACTATCTTTAAAGATAACGGGAACCTGCACTCAACCATATCAACACGCAAGAATAGAAAACATGATGCATCCTAGCCCTAGTCCTAGTCAGGTTATTAACTCAGTCTTAATTCCATTCATCTCAGCTTAGCCCTTGCTAAACTGAGTCCGGTTCCATAAATAAAATAACCCTAAGGACTCTACCATTCAATAACGTGATCATTCTACTCTATATGCGACTCGATCTACCCTAAATTCCAAGTGGAACTCAAACAAAACCAACTCACAGTGTTCTAGGCGAGAAGCAGCTGGTTGATCGGAGAAGACTTGGCCAAAACCCAATGGACGCCTTGACTGGACTGGAATGGACTGATCTTGTCTTGGACACAACCTTGGCTTCACTATGAAGAAGTTGACAGGCCTCGACAGGGTGATCTGGACTCGGACAGAACCTCCTCTAGCTTCTGGACAGTTCTTCGGACTTCCCGGCGGAGTATCGAGCAGAACTTCGACTGATCTGAACCCATGGAACTGAACTAATCTTGTACAGCACCTCCACTTTATTGTATGAGAATATTACTGGCTTGGACGGATTGAATTGGACAGAGCTTCCGCGTCACAATCGTAAAGAATCGACGATTGGACGGAACTGGCCTTCTCGGTGGAGTATCGGTCTTCAGAATCGACCATACTCTAGAATCGATCACTTCCTTTCACTCTCTCTCTCTCTCTATAGCCACGTTGACTTGACTCCCATCTGATCTGATCTTCACTTGATTGACCTTCAGTTGGACATAACCTTCTCAAG
>NW_026016032.1:87500-100000 GCF_020379485.1 Brassica napus | reverse complement strand
AACTTTTGATCAACACTTGACATCCTAAACTCTTTGTTGACATATTTTTGATGTTTCCTTTCAGAAAACTTTCTTCAAAAATATTAATTTTTGCATTTTTGGCTTCTCGGGGTATTTTGGCTGTCCGTGGGTGATTTTGGCCCACGTGGGCTGTCTGTTCAGTACACACGGACGTCCGTGTGTGTCCGTCAGCACACACAGAACGTCCGTGGCCGTCCGTCAGCACACACAGGACGTCCGGCTGTCCATCAGTACACATATCAGCACGCTCCGTGGACTGTTCGGGTGATTTTGGCCCACGTGGGCTGTCTGTTCAGTACACACAGGACGTCCGTCAGCACACGCAGGACGTCCGTGGCTGTCCGTGTGTGTCCGTGTGTCCGTCAGTGCACACAGGACGTCCGTCAGCACACACAGGACGTCCGTCAGCACACGCAGGACGTCCGTGGCTGTCTGTGTGTGTCCGTGTGTCCGTCAGTGCACACAGGACGTCCGTCAGCACACACAGGACGTCCGTCAGCACACGCAGGACGTCCGTCAGCACACGCAGGACGTCCGTGGCTGTCCGTGTGTGTCCGTGTGTCCGTCAGTGCACACAGGACGTCCGTCAGCACACACAGGACGTCCGTCAGCACACGCAGGACGTCCGTCAGCACACGCAGGACGTCCGTGGCTGTCCGTGTGTGTCCGTGTGTCCGTCAGCACACGCAGGACGTCCGTCAGTACACACAGGACGTCAGTCAGCACACAAAGGACGTCTGTGGCCGTCCGTCAGCACACACAGGACGTCCGTCAGTACACAGAGGACGTCCGTGGCCGTCCGTCAGCACACACAGGGCGTCCGTCAGCACACGCAGGACGTCCGTGTGTGTCCGTGTGTCCGTCAGTACACACAGGACGTCTGTCAGCACACACAGGACGTCCGTCAGTACACACAGGACGTCCGTCAGCACACACAGGATGTCCGTGGTCGTCCGTCAGTACACATATCAGCATGCTGGCCCTTCCTGTGGACTGTTCGGGTGATTTTGGCCCACGTGGGCTGTCTGTTCAGTACACACAGGACGTCCGTCAGCACACGCAGGACGTCCGTGCCTGTCCGTTAGCACACACAGACTGTCCGTGGACTGATCCGTGTACTGAACTCATATCAGCATGCTGACCACACATATCAGCATGCTGGCCCTTCCCGTGGACTGTCCGTGTACTGATTTTGGACAACTGATGCACCATGTCAGTACACATATCAGCATGCTGGCCCTTCCCGTGGACTGATCCGTGTACTGATCCGTGTACTGATCCGTGTACTGAACTCATATCAGCATGCTGACCACACATATCAGCATGCTGGCCCTTCCCGTGGACTGTCCGTGTACTGATCCGTGTACTGAACTCATATCAGCATGCTGACCACACATATCAGCATGCTGGCCCTTCCCGTGGACTGATTCGTGTACTGATCCGTGTACTGATCCGTGTACTGAACTCATATCAGCATGCTGACCACACATATCAGCATGCTAGCCCTTCCCGTGGACTGTCCGTGTACTGATCCGTGTACTGAACTCATATCAGCATGCTGACCACACATATCAGCATGCTGGCCCTTCCCGTGGACTGTCCGTGTACTGATCCGTGGACTGATCCGTGTACTGAACTCATATCAGCATGCTGACCACACATATCAGCATGCTGGCCCTTCCCGTGGACTGTCCGTGTACTGATTTTGGACAACTGATGCACCATGTCAGTACACATATCAGCATGCTGGCCCTTCCCGTGGACTGATCCGTGTACTGATCCGTGTACTGATCCGTGTACTGAACTCATATCAGCATGCTGACCACACATATCAGCATGCTGGCCCTTCCCGTGGACTGTCCGTGTACTGATCCGTGTACTGATCTGTTGTAGGCACGGGTCGGAGGGTCGAACGGACGGACGGACGGACGGACTGATGGCCGTTCCGCGGTTCAGTCTTGCCTCGGATGGATGGTACTGGCCGGCTTATCTCTTGCTTGTGTTCGAACCTGAAACAGATAGGAACCTTTAGTGAGTTTTCAACAGGAACAAGAACAGAAACTAGATATGATTCTTTTGGTTTTTATGGAATTGGTTGAATGAAATCTAAAACAAAAGATAGAGAAAGGAGTAGATTGGCGGATGGGATCTGCTGCTGGACGTATGTCTCTCTCAGCAAGATGCCTAGGTCGGACAGGAAGATAGGTATGGATCCGGCTCTTGCTGGACGTATGTCTCTCTCAAGATTCGGACAAGGAATGGAATGGATCGAAGGACGCCACAAAGAACAATGGATCGGCTCTTTGATATGTCACACGGCTGCTCTCAATGTTTCACACAACTGAAAGACTTAGGGTTTCTTTGCTAAAGCAAAAACGATTTTCATAAAAGACTTAGCCGAAAAGTTGGCAACTACAAGGGTTTAAATAGATGTTCCTTACTGGACTTTAAAGAATAAAAGGGCCTAGACAAATGGCCAAAGTCTTAACCGAAATAAAATAAAGAAAACAATAGACCGGTCGCGGGTTGAGATGTCCGGATCAGAACTCATAGTATGCTTGCTTGTTGCCTCATTAAAACCTTTCGGGAAAACCCAGTGGGACAAAACCTCGATAAGGAAAAAGAGTACAACACATACTACTCCTTCTGATGGTCGGCTATATCTCTGAACCGGAAGCAAGTTGGTTGGATGGATTGAGTATGAAGGTGGAAATGGTCAGGCCGGCTTCATTCAGGCCGATGGAGGAGAACTGGCTCGAATGGACAGGGTCTGGAACCTCTAGTGGTTCACCGGTGTCTTCCAGCTTCAAGTCAGACAACTCCTGGATCAATAGTTGCTTGAACCCGGTTTGTTCCTGTGCAAGCAACTCCTGGACAGCTTTGGCAAATCCAGCTCTTATAACTCTTGAACCGGACCTTGTGGTTGGACCTTTGCGGATAATGGGAACCTCAGTCGTGGGTACTACAACATCCCCTCCCTCTTGAACAGGTTCTGTCCTCAGAACATCTCCGTCATCTGCAATATAAGGAGACAAGTCAGACACATTGAACGTTCGGGAAACTTGGAACTCACCTGGCAGTTCTAGCCGGTAGGCATTGTCATTGATCCGATCGAGCACTCGGAATGGTCCGTCCCCTCGTGGGGCTAATTTGCTCTTCCTCTCTTCCGGAAACCGTTCTGGCCTCATGTGGAGCCACACCCAGTCGCCTGGTTGGAAGATAACTTCTGTGCGCCCCTTGTTGAGCTTTATCCGGTTCCTTTCAGCCTTCTTCTCCAAAGTCTCCTTGACTTGCCGGTGCATGTTCTTCACAAACTCAGCCTTTTTGTCACCACTCTGGCTGACTTGCATGGCTGGTGGCAATGCGGCTAGGTCCATGGGCGTCTCTGGTCTAAAGCCATACACGATCTCAAAAGGGGAGAGATTAGTAATAGAGTGCCTTGCATGGTTATAAGCAAACTCAATGAAAGGCAAGCAACTCAACCAATTTTTAAGATTCTTACCCACCGTAGCCCTCAATAACTGAGAGAGTGTACGGTTTACTACCTCGGTCTGTCCATCAGTTTGTGGATGGCAAGTGGTCGAGAAAAGGAGCTTGGTTCCAAGCTTTTTCCACAATGTCCTCCAGAAGTGGCTGAGAAACTTTGTGTCTCGGTCGGACACGATGGTACGAGGCACTCCATGTAAGCGCACCACTTCCTTGAAGAAGAGATCAGCGGTTTGGCTTGCATCATTGGTCTTGGAACACGGAATGAAGTGTGCCATCTTGGAGAACCTGTCCACTACAACAAAAATAGAATCCTTGTGTTCTATCTTGGGCAAGCCCAGCACAAAGTCCATAGACAGGTCGACCCACGGTGCAATAGGAATAGGTAAAGGCATGTGTAATCCATAAGGATGCGACCTGGATTTGGTTTTGAGACAGACAGTGCACTTGGCGCAAAGACTCTCGACGTAGCGCCTCATCCGGGGCCAATAGAAGTGGTCGGACAGGACGCTCAGAGTTTTGTCCCGACCGAAATGCCCCATCAACCCACCCCCATGAGCTTCTCTGGTCAGTAGATCTCGCATGGAACCATGAGGAATACACAGGCGTTTCTCCTTGAAGAGGAACCCGTCCTGCTGATAGAATGGACCCATGGCCCCCTTAGCCGTGTTACTGTAAAGCTCAGAAAAGTCAGGGTCAGTTTCATAAGACATTTTGAGTTGCTCAAAACCCATGATCTTAGCCTCCATGGTGGTAATGAGTGTGTGGCGCCGGGATAGGGCGTCGGCCACTATGTTGTCCTTTCCCTTCTTGTACTTGATCACATAAGGGAAAGTTTCCACGAACTCCAGCCACCTAGCATGCCTCTTCTTGAGTGTGGTCTGGCCCCTCAAATGCTTAAGAGTTTCATGATCTGTATGAATAATAAACTCTTTAGACAAAAGATAATGTTGCCAAGTTTCAAGCGACCTTACTAGAGCATATAGCTCTTTATCATAGGTGGGGTAATTGAGGGCGGCTCCACTCAATTTCTCACTGAAAAAGGCCACTGGCCGGCCTCCTTGGGTCAGCACGGCTCCTATTCCTGTCCCTGAAGCATCACACTCAATCTCAAAAGGTTTATCAAAGTTAGGAAGAGTTAAAACCGGTGCATGTGTCAAGCTATATTTAAGCCTGTTGAAAGACTCCTCTTGGGCAGGGCCCCAAGCAAAGGTTACATTCTTCTTGATCACGGAGGTCATTGGGGCGGCAATGGTACTGAAGTCCTTCACAAATCGTCGATAGAAACTGGCCAGTCCATGGAAGCTGCGGATATGTCCGATCGTGGTCGGAGTCGGCCAGTCTTGTATCGCCTTGATCTTCTCTTCATCAACCTTCAGTCCCTGTGAACTCACAACAAAGCCTAAAAATACCAACTGATCAGTGCAGAATACACATTTCTTAAGGTTAGCATAAAGGCCTTCTTGCCTTAAGGCTTTCAAAACCTGCTCTAGGTGTCCCATGTGTTCAGTTAAAGACCTGCTGTAAATCAAGATATCATCAAAGTATACAACCACGAATTTACCAATGTAAGGTCGGAGGACCTCATTCATGAGTCTCATGAAGGTACTAGGGGCGTTGGTAAGGCCAAACGGCATCACCAGCCACTCGTATAGACCTTGCTTGGTCTTGAAGGCAGTTTTCCACTCATCTCCTTCCTTCATGCGGACTTGATGGTATCCACTCCTGAGATCAATCTTAGAAAACACAACAGACCCACTCAGTTCATCCAACATATCATCTAATCTGGGTATAGGGTACCGATATTTGATGGTTATGTTGTTGATGGCTCGGCAGTCCACACACATGCGCCACGTCCCATCCTTCTTAGGCACTAGTAAGACCGGGACCGCACAGGGACTAAGGCTCTCGCGGATGTAGCCTTTGTCCATGAGATCTTGGACCTGCCGCTCCAGTTCCTTGGCTTCCTCAGGGTTGACACGGTAAGCAGCTCGGTTTGGTAGTGGCGCGCCGGGTACAAGGTCTATCTGATGTTCTATGCCACGGACAGGGGGTAAACCGGCTGGAATCTCATCAGGAAAGACGTCCTTGTAACGTCCCATGAGATCTTGTACTACGTCCGGTACTTCAGGAGCTTCTAGACCTGCATAGCAACCTTCCTTAAAGATCATTAGTAGCACCTGTGTCTCACGTTGTAATGATTTAAGCACTTGTCCGGAAGTCATGTATAGGTTAGTGTTACTTACCTGGCCGGACTGCGTCATGGCCTTTTGCATATCATGAACTTCTTGAGGGCTGAGAGGTGCTAGGCTGTGCTTCCTGTTGTTGTGGACGAAGCTATAGATGTTGGTGCGTCCATGGTGAAGAGTCTCCTTGTCAAACTGCCACGGCCTTCCTAGAAGTATATGGCCGGCTTGCATGGGCACAACATCACACTTGACCTGATCTTGGTACTTGCCAATACTGAATGACACAACAACTTGTTCGGCAATCTTGAGTTCAGTCTCATCATTGAGCCATTTGAGACGGTATGGCCGAGGATGGGCAGTTTTTACCAGCCCTAGCTTATCAACAAGATACTTGCTAGCCACGTTAGTACAAGATCCGCCATCTATGATCAAACTACATACCTTGTGATCAACACTACATCTTGTGTGAAAGATGTTCTCCCGCTGGATGGTCTCTGGATCAAAGAGGGTACTAAGAGCTCTCCGGGTCACTAGCAGCTCGCCGGTCTCCGGGTAGTCGGTTACTTCTTCATCAGAGATCACTGCCGCGGCCTCTGCCTCATCTTGGGATTCATACTCGCCATCCCCCTTTAGGACCATCACTCGTTTGTTTGGACAATCCCGAGCGTAGTGGCCCTTGCCCTGACACTTATAACAAATGATATCACGGGTACGCAATGTTTGGGCTTGAGTCTTACCCTGCTCCGATTTGGATGCATTAGACGATTCAGCCTGGTTTGTCTTGAATCGGCTCTCAATCTCAATTGTCTTGCTCTTGTCGCCTTGCTTTGAACCTGGTTGAGTCCACGCAGGTTTGCTGCGGTTGGTGCTGGCGGTCTTGCGCTTGATGTGCTGCTCGGCTTGCGTAGCAAAGTGCAGCAGGTCGTTGAAGTCTTCATACTGTTGCCTCTCCACCTTGCGGGCAATGCGGTCTTGCAGCCCTTCCAGAAATTGGGACATCATTGTCTCTTCGGGCTCGTCGGTCTCAAGCTTATTCCTAAGTGCCTCGAACTCCTCAAAGTACTCCTCCACAGTCTTAGTTCCCTGCGTAAGTTTACGAAAACGTTTTAGCACATCACGCTGGTAGTAAGATGGAATGTACCTCGCGCGAAGCTTGGTCCGCATCTCGGTCCAATTACGCGCTCTCCACACTGGCCCGGACTTGGCAACGTCTCGATCCCACCACGAAAGAGCATTGTCCGTCAGCTGGGCTGCTGCTAGGGCAACCTTCTTGGCCTCACTATATTGGTAATAGTCGAAGATGTACTCCATGCGCTTCTCCCACACGATGTAGGCATCCGGATCAACCTTGCCAGCAAACGTTGGGGGATGAAGCTTAAGCGCCTTGCCTCCCAACCAAGGCTCTTCCTCCTCTCGGTCTCGACCTCCTCTACGGTCGCGGCCTCCTCCTACTTGGACCCGGGGTCCTCGCGCGTTCCTCCTCCCACCCCGGTTTGGCCTCTCTTCGTCCTGACTGCGCGTATCATCAGTACTCGTCCGAGTCAGTGTCATGCGGGTCAGGCTGATTCCTTCCTGGTGGCCGAGGTCCGTTGTGTCTGCCTCCCTGCCGTAGCTGAGTAACCTCGGCGGTTATAGCCCTAAGGCTCGCCCTCAACTCTTCATTGTCGGCTAGGAGCTGAGCGTTTATGGCCGCTTGATCTTGACCTACATCTCCCATAGTTTCTCTGAAAAGATACTCAAAGAAAATTAGAGGCAAGAGGGATTAAATAGTAGCTTGGGGTCGGATACTTGAGTATCGACCAAGGCAAGAAAAAAAGTAAATGCTAAAATTTATGAAAGAAAATCGAATCAAGTTGAAAAAGGAAAGATGAATATTTTTTTTTTTTTTTTAAAACTTGGAGAACAATCCGAAAATTTAAAAAAAAAGGAAAGTAAATATTTTTTTTTTTTTTTTGAATTTTGACGGCTAGGGTTCAGAAAGAACTGAGTTTCGCAGGAAACTTCAGCTCTGATACCAAAATGTTGTAGGCACGGGTCGGAGGGTCGAACGGACGGACGGACGGACGGACTGATGGCCGTTCCGCGGTTCAGTCTTGCCTCGGATGGATGGTACTGGCCGGCTTATCTCTTGCTTGTGTTCGAACCTGAAACAGATAGGAACCTTTAGTGAGTTTTCAACAGGAACAAGAACAGAAACTAGATATGATTCTTTTGGTTTTTATGGAATTGGTTGAATGAAATCTAAAACAAAAGATAGAGAAAGGAGTAGATTGGCGGATGGGATCTGCTGCTGGACGTATGTCTCTCTCAGCAAGATGCCTAGGTCGGACAGGAAGATAGGTATGGATCCGGCTCTTGCTGGACGTATGTCTCTCTCAAGATTCGGACAAGGAATGGAATGGATCGAAGGACGCCACAAAGAACAATGGATCGGCTCTTTGATATGTCACACGGCTGCTCTCAATGTTTCACACAACTGAAAGACTTAGGGTTTCTTTGCTAAAGCAAAAACGATTTTCATAAAAGACTTAGCCGAAAAGTTGGCAACTACAAGGGTTTAAATAGATGTTCCTTACTGGACTTTAAAGAATAAAAGGGCCTAGACAAATGGCCAAAGTCTTAACCGAAATAAAATAAAGAAAACAATAGACCGGTCGCGGGTTGAGATGTCCGGATCAGAACTCATAGTATGCTTGCTTGTTGCCTCATTAAAACCTTTCGGGAAAACCCAGTGGGACAAAACCTCGATAAGGAAAAAGAGTACAACACATACTACTCCTTCTGATGGTCGGCTATATCTCTGAACCGGAAGCAAGTTGGTTGGATGGATTGAGTATGAAGGTGGAAATGGTCAGGCCGGCTTCATTCAGGCCGATGGAGGAGAACTGGCTCGAATGGACAGGGTCTGGAACCTCTAGTGGTTCACCGGTGTCTTCCAGCTTCAAGTCAGACAACTCCTGGATCAATAGTTGCTTGAACCCGGTTTGTTCCTGTGCAAGCAACTCCTGGACAGCTTTGGCAAATCCAGCTCTTATAACTCTTGAACCGGACCTTGTGGTTGGACCTTTGCGGATAATGGGAACCTCAGTCGTGGGTACTACAACATCCCCTCCCTCTTGAACAGGTTCTGTCCTCAGAACATCTCCGTCATCTGCAATATAAGGAGACAAGTCAGACACATTGAACGTTCGGGAAACTTGGAACTCACCTGGCAGTTCTAGCCGGTAGGCATTGTCATTGATCCGATCGAGCACTCGGAATGGTCCGTCCCCTCGTGGGGCTAATTTGCTCTTACTCTCTTCCGGAAACCGTTCTGGCCTCATGTGGAGCCACACCCAGTCGCCTGGTTGGAAGATAACTTCTGTGCGCCCCTTGTTGAGCTTTATCCGGTTCCTTTCAGCCTTCTTCTCCAAAGTCTCCTTGACTTGCCGGTGCATGTTCTTCACAAACTCAGCCTTTTTGTCACCACTCTGGCTGACTTGCATGGCTGGTGGCAATGCGGCTAGGTCCATGGGCGTCTCTGGTCTAAAGCCATACACGATCTCAAAAGGGGAGAGATTAGTAATAGAGTGCCTTGCATGGTTATAAGCAAACTCAATGAAAGGCAAGCAACTCAACCAATTTTTAAGATTCTTACCCACCGTAGCCCTCAATAACTGAGAGAGTGTACGGTTTACTACCTCGGTCTGTCCATCAGTTTGTGGATGGCAAGTGGTCGAGAAAAGGAGCTTGGTTCCAAGCTTTTTCCACAATGTCCTCCAGAAGTGGCTGAGAAACTTTGTGTCTCGGTCGGACACGATGGTACGAGGCACTCCATGTAAGCGCACCACTTCCTTGAAGAAGAGATCAGCGGTTTGGCTTGCATCATTGGTCTTGGAACACGGAATGAAGTGTGCCATCTTGGAGAACCTGTCCACTACAACAAAAATAGAATCCTTGTGTTCTATCTTGGGCAAGCCCAGCACAAAGTCCATAGACAGGTCGACCCACGGTGCAATAGGAATAGGTAAAGGCATGTGTAATCCATAAGGATGCGACCTGGATTTGGTTTTGAGACAGACAGTGCACTTGGCGCAAAGACTCTCGACGTAGCGCCTCATCCGGGGCCAATAGAAGTGGTCGGACAGGACGCTCAGAGTTTTGTCCCGACCGAAATGCCCCATCAACCCACCCCCATGAGCTTCTCTGGTCAGTAGATCTCGCATGGAACCATGAGGAATACACAGGCGTTTCTCCTTGAAGAGGAACCCGTCCTGCTGATAGAATGGACCCATGGCCCCCTTAGCCGTGTTACTGTAAAGCTCAGAAAAGTCAGGGTCAGTTTCATAAGACATTTTGAGTTGCTCAAAACCCATGATCTTAGCCTCCATGGTGGTAATGAGTGTGTGGCGCCGGGATAGGGCGTCGGCCACTATGTTGTCCTTTCCCTTCTTGTACTTGATCACATAAGGGAAAGTTTCCACGAACTCCAGCCACCTAGCATGCCTCTTCTTGAGTGTGGTCTGGCCCCTCAAATGCTTAAGAGTTTCATGATCTGTATGAATAATAAACTCTTTAGACAAAAGATAAGGGAAAGTTTCCACGAACTCCAGGCCACCTAGCCACTGAAGCCTCTCAGAGCATGTGAAGTCTGGCCCCTCAAAGGTTACATTCTTCTTGAAGAGGTCATTGGGGCGGCACTGAAGTCCTTCACAAATCGTCGATAAAAACTGGCCAGTCCATGGAAGCTGCGGATATGTCCGATCGTGGTCGGAGTCGGCCAGTCTTGTATCGCCTTGATCTTCTCTTCATCAACCTTCAGTCCCTGTGAACTCACAACAAAGCCTAAAAATACCAACTGATCAGTGCAGAATACACATTTCTTAAGGTTAGCATAAAGGCCTTCTTGCCTTAAGGCTTTCAAAACCTGCTCTAGGTGTCCCATGTGTTCAGTTAAAGACCTGCTGTAAATCAAGATATCATCAAAGTATACAACCACGAATTTACCAATGTAAGGTCGGAGGACCTCATTCATGAGTCTCATGAAGGTACTAGGGGCGTTGGTAAGGCCAAACGGCATCACCAGCCACTCGTATAGACCTTGCTTGGTCTTGAAGGCAGTTTTCCACTCATCTCCTTCCTTCATGCGGACTTGATGGTATCCACTCCTGAGATCAATCTTAGAAAACACAACAGACCCACTCAGTTCATCCAACATATCATCTAATCTGGGTATAGGGTACCGATATTTGATGGTTATGTTGTTGATGGCTCGGCAGTCCACACACATGCGCCACGTCCCATCCTTCTTAGGCACTAGTAAGACCGGGACCGCACAGGGACTAAGGCTCTCGCGGATGTAGCCTTTGTCCATGAGATCTTGGACCTGCCGCTCCAGTTCCTTGGCTTCCTCAGGGTTGACACGGTAAGCAGCTCGGTTTGGTAGTGGCGCGCCGGGTACAAGGTCTATCTGATGTTCTATGCCACGGACAGGGGGTAAACCGGCTGGAATCTCATCAGGAAAGACGTCCTTGTAACGTCCCATGAGATCTTGTACTACGTCCGGTACTTCAGGAGCTTCTAGACCTGCATAGCAACCTTCCTTAAAGATCATTAGTAGCACCTGTGTCTCACGTTGTAATGATTTAAGCACTTGTCCGGAAGTCATGTATAGGTTAGTGTTACTTACCTGGCCGGACTGCGTCATGGCCTTTTGCATATCATGAACTTCTTGAGGGCTGAGAGGTGCTAGGCTGTGCTTCCTGTTGTTGTGGACGAAGCTATAGATGTTGGTGCGTCCATGGTGAAGAGTCTCCTTGTCAAACTGCCACGGCCTTCCTAGAAGTATATGGCCGGCTTGCATGGGCACAACATCACACTTGACCTGATCTTGGTACTTGCCAATACTGAATGACACAACAACTTGTTCGGCAATCTTGAGTTCAGTCTCATCATTGAGCCATTTGAGACGGTATGGCCGAGGATGGGCAGTTTTTACCAGCCCTAGCTTATCAACAAGATACTTGCTAGCCACGTTAGTACAAGATCCGCCATCTATGATCAAACTACATACCTTGTGATCAACACTACATCTTGTGTGAAAGATGTTCTCCCGCTGGATGGTCTCTGGATCAAAGAGGGTACTAAGAGCTCTCCGGGTCACTAGCAGCTCGCCGGTCTCCGGGTAGTCGGTTACTTCTTCATCAGAGATCACTGCCGCGGCCTCTGCCTCATCTTGGGATTCATACTCGCCATCCCCCTTTAGGACCATCACTCGTTTGTTTGGACAATCCCGAGCGTAGTGGCCCTTGCCCTGACACTTATAACAAATGATATCACGGGTACGCAATGTTTGGGCTTGAGTCTTACCCTGCTCCGATTTGGATGCATTAGACGATTCAGCCTGGTTTGTCTTGAATCGGCTCTCAATCTCAATTGTCTTGCTCTTGTCGCCTTGCTTTGAACCTGGTTGAGTCCACGCAGGTTTGCTGCGGTTGGTGCTGGCGGTCTTGCGCTTGATGTGCTGCTCGGCTTGCGTAGCAAAGTGCAGCAGGTCGTTGAAGTCTTCATACTGTTGCCTCTCCACCTTGCGGGCAATGCGGTCTTGCAGCCCTTCCAGAAATTGGGACATCATTGTCTCTTCGGGCTCGTCGGTCTCAAGCTTATTCCTAAGTGCCTCGAACTCCTCAAAGTACTCCTCCACAGTCTTAGTTCCCTGCGTAAGTTTACGAAAACGTTTTAGCACATCACGCTGGTAGTAAGATGGAATGTACCTCGCGCGAAGCTTGGTCCGCATCTCGGTCCAATTACGCGCTCTCCACACTG
>NW_026016032.1:52500-77500 GCF_020379485.1 Brassica napus | reverse complement strand
TCTTTTGCTTCTAACCATGTCTTTTGCATGCTACAAAGGTCGGAGTTTCGTGGTCTAAACGGATGTCTACAGCAACTTTTGATCAACACTTGACATCCTAAACTCTTTGTTGACATATTTTTGATGTTTCCTTTCAGAAAACTTTCTTCAAAAATATTAATTTTTGCATTTTTGGCTTCTCGGGTGATTTTGGCTGTCCGTGGGTGATTTTGGCCCACGTGGGCTGTCTGTTCAGTACACACGGACGTCCGTGTGTGTCCGTCAGCACACACAGGACGTCCGTGGCCGTCCGTCAGCACACACAGGACGTCCGGCTGTCCATCAGTACACATATCAGCACGCTCCGTGGACTGTTCGGGTGATTTTGGCCCACGTGGGCTGTCTGTTCAGTACACACAGGACGTCCGTCAGCACACGCAGGACGTCCGTGGCTGTCCGTGTGTGTCCGTGTGTCCGTCAGTGCACACAGGACGTCCGTCAGCACACACAGGACGTCCGTCAGCACACGCAGGACGTCCGTGGCTGTCCGTGTGTGTCCGTGTGTCCGTCAGTGCACACAGGACGTCCGTCAGCACACACAGGACGTCCGTCAGCACACACAGGACGTCCGTCAGCACACGCAGGACGTCCGTCAGCACACGCAGGACGTCCGTGGCTGTCCGTGTGTGTCCGTGTGTCCGTCAGTGCACACAGGACGTCCGTCAGCACACACAGGACGTCCGTCAGCACACGCAGGACGTCCGTCAGCACACGCAGGACGTCCGTGGCTGTCCGTGTGTGTCCGTGTGTCCGTCAGCACACGCAGGACGTCCGTCAGTACACACAGGACGTCCGTCAGCACACAAAGGACGTCCGTGCCCGTCCGTCAGCACACACAGGACGTCCGTCAGTACACAGAGGACGTCCGTGGCCGTCCGTCAGCACACACAGGGCGTCCGTCAGCACACGCAGGACGTCCGTGTGTGTCTGTGTGTCCGTCAGTACACACAGGACGTCCGTCAGCACACACAGGACGTCCGTCAGTACACACAGGACGTCCGTCAGCACACACAGGACGTCCGTGGTCGTCCGTCAGTACACATATCAGCATGCTGGCCCTTCCTGTGGACTGTTCGGGTGATTTTGGCCCACGTGGGCTGTCTGTTCAGTACACACAGGACGTCCGTCAGCACATGCAGGACGTCCGTGCCTGTCCGTTAGCACACACAGACTGTCCGTGGACTGATCCGTGTACTGAACTCATATCAGCATGCTGACCACACATATCAGCATGCTGGCCCTTCCCGTGGACTGTCCGTGTACTGATTTTGGACAACTGATGCACCATGTCAGTACACATATCAGCATGCTGGCCCTTCCCGTGGACTGATCCGTGTACTGATCCGTGTACTGAACTCATATCAGCATGCTGACCACACATATCAGCATGCTGGCCCTTCCCGTGGACTGTCCGTGTACTGATCCGTGTACTGATCCGTGTACTGAACTCATATCAGCATGCTGACCACACATATCAGCATGCTGGCCCTTCCCGTGGACTGATCCGTGTACTGATCCGTGTACTGATCCGTGTACTGAACTCATATCAGCATGCTGACCACACATATCAGCATGCTGGCCCTTCCCGTGGACTGTCCGTGTACTGATCCGTGTACTGATCCGTGTACTGAACTCATATCAGCATGCTGACCACACATATCAGCATGCTGGCCCTTCCCGTGGACTGTCCGTGTACTGATCCGTGGACTGATCCGTGTACTGAACTCATATCAGCATGCTGACCACACATATCAGCATGCTGGCCCTTCCCGTGGACTGTCCGTGTACTGATTTTGGACAACTGATGCACCATGTCAGTACACATATCAGCATGCTGGCCCTTCCCGTGGAATGATCCGTGTACTGATTTTGGACAACTGATGCACCATGTCAGTACACATATCAGCATGCTGGCCCTTCCCGTGGACTGTCCGTGTACTGATCCGTGTACTGATCCGTGTACTGAACTCATATCAGCATGCTGACCACACATATCAGCATGCTGGCCCTTCCCGTGGACTTTCCGTGTACTGATCCGTGTACTGATCCGTGTACTGAACTCATATCAGCATGCTGACCACACATATCAGCATGCTAGCCCTTCCCGTGGACTGATTCGTGTACTGATCCGTGTACTGATCCGTGTACTGATCCGTGTACTGAACTCATATCAGCATGCTGACCACACATATCAGCATGCTGGCCCTTCCCGTGGACTGTCCGTGTACTGATCCGTGTACTGATCCGTGTACTGAACTCATATCAGCATGCTGACCACACATATCAGCATGCTGGCCCTTCCCGTGGACTGTCAGTGTACTGATCCATGGACTGATCCGTGTACTGAACTCATATCAGCATGCTGACCACACATATCAGCATGCTGGCCCTTCCCGTGGACTGTCCGTGTACTGATTTTGGACAACTGATGCACCATGTCAGTACACATATCAGCATGCTGGCCCTTCCCGTGGACTGATCCGTGTACTGATCCGTGTACTGAACTCATATCAGCATGCTGACCACACATATCAGCATGCTGGCCCTTCCCGTGGACTGTCCGTGTACTGATCCATGTACTGATCCGTGTACTGAACTCATATCAGCATGCTGACCACATATATCAGCATGCTGGCCCTTCCCGTGGACTGATCCGTGTACTGATCCGTGTACTGATCCGTGTACTGAACTCATATCAGCATGCTGACCACACATATCAGCATGCTGGCCCTTCCCGTGGACTGTCCGTGTACTGATCCGTGTACTGAACTCATATCAGCATGCTGACCACACATATCAGCATGCTGGCCCTTCCCGTGGACTGTCCGTGTACTGATCCGTGGACTGATCCGTGTACTGAACTTATATCAGCATGCTGACCATACATATCAGCATGCTGGCCCTTCCCGTGGACTGTCCGTGTGCTGATTTTGGACAACTGATGCACCATGTCAGTACACATATCAGCATGCTGGCCCTTCTCGTGGACTGATCCGTGTACTGATTTTGGACAACTGATGCACCATGTCAGTACACATATCAGCATGCTGGCCCTTCCCGTGGACTGATCCGTGTACTGATCTGGACATAAGCTCGAGTTTTGATGGACTGGACTGTCCAAGTCAGTCTGATTGGTCCAAGTAGTACTTATGCTGGCTCGACTTTCCATCATCCAACCAAGTGTTAACATTTTTCCTTGGTATGATCGAGGCCAAGCATACTGATGGGATGAATTAACTCTTTTGGGTTTTAATGCTCCCGTCAGGATGCTTTTGGCCGAGACTTGTGCACATGCGGGCTGCATTTCATCGGCCAATCTGAAATATTAGGTTGAGAGTGAATTTCACCAAGTAAAAATCTCGAACCTCTGACGGGATCTTCTTATATACTTGAATTTTTTTGGGTTTTTTGGTTTTTAACGTTTTGGGGAGGAACATGTGATTGGAAAGGGGGAGTGTAGAGACCCGTTGAAAAAAAAAAAAAAAAAAAATTATTATTTAGTGGTCATACCGCGGGCAATGGATGGTCGAAGAATTGATCATGGGTGAACCATAAGCTGCCGGACCATGGTTAGAAAAGTGTTAGATTGATCAGAAGGATGTTTTGGAAGCATAACATTTTTGGAAGCACGACGGTTTAGAAGCTCGACGTTTTTGAAGACTGACGTTTCTTAGCCACTAAGTTTTCTGCGAAACTTCACATCTATCATCAGAATATTATTTCAGAGATATTATAATTTGGAAGCATGATGGGAGAAAGCAGGACGGGAAGCAAGCACGACGGGAAAACCCAAAGTTGGTCAAAAACCCTAATTTCGGTTTTTCGAAATTATTGGAAGAAGCCGGAGGCTCGGGAAATATTTTTAGAGGATCTCAGTATTCATCTGGAGTTTATTAAAAATACTTAGAGAATCAGAACGGGAGCGGAAAAATATTCGGGATTGATCGCGGGACTAAAATTCACCAGAAAGACCAAAATCGCACAAATCAACCGGGAAGCTCGAGGTGTCCCTATGCATATGGCCAGGACGTTCTGTCTATCACATCAGCAGCTGAGTGTCAACACAAGGAGGAGGTGTAGACGTGCATCAAAGCTGAACATGCAGCTTGACACATAGAAGCACGAGGTGGAACGGCCAAGCACGAGGTGTCTCCGCGCATGCAACCGAAGCATGCTGATCGACATGTGTGTGCTGGGGTGGCGTCTTGCATGAGCTCCAGTCATGCAGCCTGACATCTGGGAGGAGTGGTGGCGTCCTGCATGTGTCCTGGACATGCAGCCAGCCATGTGGAGCACGAGGTGGATCGGCCAAGCACGAGATGTCGCGACGCATGCAACCGAAGCATGCTGATCGACATGTGTGAGGATGTGTGGCGCCTTGCATGAGCTCCAGTCATGCAGCCTGACATCTGGGAGGAGTGGTGGCGTCCTGCATGTGTCCTGGACATGCAGCCAGCCATGTGGAGCACGAGGTGTCGCCGTGCATGCGTCTGGAGCCATGCGGAGCGACACACGGGCTGCCACCAACCTGAAGCTAATTGGCTGGTGTCTCCTATAAATACCCCACGACCCCAGCTCATTTCTTCACATCCAGACCTGTCCAAACCAAGTTAAAACCTTGAGAAAAAAGTAGAAAAAGAAAGCAAGTGATTCCGAGCTATTTCGAGAGTTTTAGAGAGTTTTCGAGATCAGTTCTCTATTGATTTCGAGTCATCGCCTTGAGAAGGTTCTGTCCAACTGAAGGTCAATCAAGTGAAGATCAGATCAGATGGGAATCAAGTCAACGTGGCTATAGAGAGAGAGAGAGAGATAAAGGAAGTGATCGATTCTAGAGTATGGTCGATTCTGAAGACCGATACTCCACCGAGAAGGCAAGTTCCGTCCAATCGTCGATTCTTTACGATTGTGACGCGGAAGCTCTGTCCAATTCAATCCGTCCAAGCCAGTCATTTTCTCCTACAATCAAGTGGAGGTGCTGTACAAGATTAGTTCAGTTCCGACTATCTGGGTAACGGTTTGATTGTATTGTTTAGTATTGATATTATTGTTTAGTAGTTAGTACTAAGGGTCTTAGGCCATATAGGCCGGACTACTGGTACTACTGGTTTGTGTTGTAGAGTTGACTGTCTAGTTAGGATCTGGAACTCTATCTTTAGGTTAGGTTCTAGATTGAGTTTGTGTTGTGTGAGTGTGCCGACAGTATGTGCGTAACCCGCCCATACTAGGCTTGTGTAGGGGTGATTAGTGTTTCCTCGGCCTCGTACCCAGCGGGTTCAAGGAAACCCCTTATTCGCTGGATCGGGAAGACTCAGAGAGACGGGATCATGGCCTATGGCTGAGTGATTACACGACGGTGTAATGTGGCAGTGACCCGAAGGACTGTGGGCTGTCGCGCGGTGACCCGAAGGACTGTGGGCCGCGGTCGGTTGAAAGTTCCTTCTTCTGGCCTTTGTGGTAGGGAGATAGGATATTGCCGATAGAGAGGAGGAACACGATGTCACCAGGGCCCAGGTTAGAGTGTTGTGTTAGTGTGTCGTAGAGGGTTATGGGATCCTCGAGTTAGGGTAGCACCGATATACGGTGTTACGTGTTAGATCGAGTCGTAGTTATAGTTATTATTGTGATTGTGGTTGATTGATTTGCTTGCAGGTTCTGACATTAAGTCCTAAGTCTGGTTTAGGTACCGGATTAGGCTTGGTGTGTATTTGGTTATTGTAGGCCCGACGTTGTCTTGTATGTGTTTGAGGGATTGCTTGTGAAGGGTGGTGGATATTAAAGCTATGCGGTATCATTGGTTGGCCGATCATGTTCTTGTTTGACTGTTGGTCGACTGACTAGTGATACTTGTATAGTCTAAGTGTCTAACACTACATGAGTACTGAACTCAGGCGTATATATGGTTAACTAGGGATTGGTTGTTGACTTGTTTTTATGCAGGTTCCCGTTACTTGAAGCTAGATCATGGCAGGAGGCCAAGTCTAACTTAGTAACGGTTTGCTTAGCCTTAGCTTTTATTGCATGCTAGGGCTAGATTGATTGTTATTTTTGGGTTGTCCGGATTAGAGTCTAGGTTGCGGGTAGAGGCCGCCAGCTCACTGAGTAACATTAGGTTACTCATCCAACTCCGTTGTCCTTTTTGCAGGTCGCTTTAGGTAAGGATGATCGGATAGCTTGGTGCTGGACGTTAGGACCGCCGGTGTAGATTTTCATGCCTTTTGTAAACGGTATTGTGGATTTGTGTTTAGTTGACTCGATTTGGCATTAGGCCGGGACCGGTCTCGAATTATATCAATGTATGGATATTTCTCGAATCAATAAAGTAATTGTTTTATATGCGCTTCATGAGTACTCTGATATTTGACTAGTCCGGTCTAACACAACGTTAGGTCGAGGTACGGGTTGAAAAGCCTTAGGCCTTGATCTAACGGAAAACGCTAACTCTAGGTACGGGTTGCAAAGCCTTATGCCTTGACGCAGCGGGACGAGTTAGTGGATGAACTGGTCTAGGTCGTGGAGTAAAGTTTGTGACTCTGACCGGATTGTCCCTAGCCCGTCACGTAGCGCTTCCGGACCATGGTGTTGGGTTGGACGGTCAGTCATGTTCTTGTTTGATTGTTGGCTGGCCGGTTGGCCTTTCATCTCCAACCCTTGGTGTGGGTCGTCCGTCGGTCATGTTCTTGTTTGATTGTTGGCCGGTGGGTCGACCTATGCTTAGGACGGTTCGGGGGTGTTACAGAGGTGGTATCAGAGCATGGTTTCGTCCATGCTTCCGGAACTCATGATTTAATCGGTTTTAAATATTTATCGAGTCAAAATGAGTCACAAAAGGCATTAGGGAAACCGGTCACGTCCAGCGATAGGATTTGTGGTTTTAGGAAATTAGGATTGAGATAGTGGAATCTAGAACTGTTAGGTTGCTTGGGTAGAACTGTTAGGTTGCTGGTTAGAATTGCGGTTAGGTTGCATTGTTAGTATTTTCTAGGTTAGTAGATTATTTGATTAATTGTCTACTAACTTGCATGTTAAGTGTTCTTTTGAGTTGCAGCGAGTAAGTATGTTTGTTGATCGGAACTTTAAGGGATGAAAACCTTAAAGTGGAGGGAGTTCAAGGCCAAACCCAAACCCGAAGCGAAAGAGGAGAGACAGATTCAGAGAACTGGGCTGTGGTATGGACTGGACAGATGGGAGGAAACAAGACTTCATTGGGGAAGGACTTCATCAGTAATTGGGAAGACAAAGATCGAGAAAGGATTTGAGGAATCTGGACAAGATAGTATCATGGGCAATGAGGGTGTTATGGCAGAGTAAAAGAAAGAGGATGACTCAGTGATCATTCCAGTGATGAGATATGAAGACAATTGTGGAGGCCTTGAAGAGGACACTCAAGGAACCGTGGTGGACAGCGTAAAGAGGTTATGGAGATGAGTGGAGAATGTTGTGAAGACGAGCAATTGCGCAACCAAGAATTCGAGGACGAATTCTATTAAGGGGGGGGGGGAGAATGTAGAAACCCGTTAAAAAAAAAAAAAAAAAAAAATTATTATTTAGTGGTCATACCGTGGGCAATGGATGGTCGAAGAATTGATCATGGGTGAACCATAAGCTGCTGGACCATGGTTAGAAAAGTGTTAGATTGATCAGAAGGATGTTTTGGAAGCATAACATTTTTGGAAGCACGACGGTTTAGAAGCTCGACGTTTTTGAAGACTGACGTTTCTTAGCCACTAAGTTTTCTGCGAAACTTCACATCTATCATCAGAATATTATTTCAGAGATATTATAATTTGGAAGCATGATGGGAGTAAGCAGGACGGGAAGCAAGCACGACGGGAAAACCCGAAGTTGGTCAAAAACCCTAATTTCGGTTTTTCGAAATTATTGGAAGAAGCCGGAGGCTCGGGAAATATTTTTAGAGGATCTCAGTATTCATCTGGAGTTTATTAAAAATATTTAGAGAATCAGAACGGGAGCGGAAAAATATTCGGGATTGATCGCGGGACGAAAATTCACCAGAAAGACCGAAATCGCACAAATCAACCGGGAAGCTCGAGGTGTCCCTATGCATATGGCCAGGACGTTCTGTCTATCACATCAGCAGCTGAGTGTCAACATTAGGAGGAGGTGTAGACGTGCATCAAAGCTGAACATGCAGCTTGACACATAGAAGCACGAGGTGGAACGGCCAAGCACGAGGTGTCTCCGCGCATGCAACCGAAGCATGCTGATCGACATGTGTGTGCTGGGGTGGCGTCTTGCATGAGATCCAGTCATGCAGCCTGACATCTGGGAGGAGTGGTGGCGTCCTGCATGTGTCCTGGACATGCAGCCAGCCATGTGGAGCACGAGGTGGATCGGCCAAGCACGAGATGTCGCGACGCATGCAACCGAAGCATGCTGATCGACATGTGTGAGGATGTGTGGCGCCTTGCATGAGCTCCAGTCATGCAGCCTGACATCTGGGAGGAGTGGTGGCGTCCTGCATGTGTCCTGGACATGCAGCCAGCCATGTGGAGCACGAGGTGTCGCCGTGCATGCGTCTGGAGCCATGCGGAGCGACACACGGGCTGCCACCAACCTGAAGCTAATTGGCTGGTGTCTCCTATAAATACCCCACGACCCCAGCTCATTTCTTCACATCCAGACCTGTCCAAACCAAGTTAAAACCTTGAGAGAAAAGTAGAAAAAGAAAGCAAGTGATTCCGAGCTATTTCGAGAGTTTTAGAGAGTTTTCGAGATCAGTTCTCTATTGATTTCGAGTCATCGCCTTGAGAAGGTTCTGTCCAACTGAAGGTCAATCAAGTGAAGATCAGATCAGATGGGAATCAAGTCAACGTGGCTATAGAGAGAGAGAGAGAGATAAAGGAAGTGATCGATTCTAGAGTATGGTCGATTCTGAAGACCGATACTCCACCGAGAAGGCCAGTTCCGTCCAATCGTCGATTCTTTACGATTGTGACGCGGAAGCTCTGTCCAATTCAATCCGTCCAAGCCAGTCATATTCTCCTACAATCAAGTGGAGGTGCTGTACAAGATTAGTTCAGTTCCATGGGTTCAGAGCAGTCGAAGTTCTGCTCGATACTCCGCCGGGAAGTCCGAAGAACTGTCCAGAAGCTAGAGGAGGTTCTGTCCGAGTCCAGATCACCCTGTCGAGGCCTGTCAACTTCTTCATGGTGAAGCCAAGGTTGTGTCCAACACAAGATCAGTCCATTCCAGTCCAGTCAAGGCGTCCATTGGGTTTTGGCCAAGTCTTCTCCGATCAACCAGCTGCTTCTCGCCTAGAACACTGTGAGTTGGTTTGTTTGAATTCCACTTGGAATTTAGGGTAGATCGAGTCTGCATATAGATTAGAATGATCACGCTATTGAATGGTAGAGTCCTTAGGGTTATTTTATTTATGGAACCGGACTCAGTTTAGCAAGGGCTAAGCTGAGATGAATGGAATTAAGACTGAGTTAATAACCTGATTAGGACTAGGATTAGGATGCATCATGTTTTCTATTCTTGCGTGTTGATATTGTTGAGTGCAGGTTCCCGTTATCTTTAAAGATAGTTTCTCAGCGGGAGGCTGGACTATCTGGGTAACGGTTTGATTGTATTGTTTAGTATTGATATTATTGTTTAGTAGTTAGTACTAAGGGTCTTAGGCCATATAGGCCGGACTACTGGTACTACTGGTTTGTGTTGTAGAGTTGACTGTCTAGTTAGGATCTGGAACTCTATCTTTAGGTTAGGTTCTAGATTGAGTTTGTGTTGTGTGAGTGTGCCGACAGTATGTGCGTAACCCGCCCATACTAGGCTTGTGTAGGGGTGATTAGTGTTTCCTCGGCCTCGTACCCAGCGGGTTCAAGGAAACCCCTTATTCGCTGGATCGGGAAGACTCAGAGAGACGGGATCATGGCCTATGGCTGAGTGATTACACGACGGTGTAATGTGGCAGTGACCCGAAGGACTGTGGGCCGCGGTCGGTTGAAAGTTCCTTCTTCTGGCCTTTGTGGTAGGGAGATAGGATATTGCCGATAGAGAGGAGGAACACGATGTCACCAGGGCCCAGGTTAGAGTGTTGTGTTAGTGTGTCGTAGAGGGTTATGGGATCCTCGAGTTAGGGTAGCACCGATATACGGTGTTACGTGTTAGATCGAGTCGTAGTTATAGTTATTATTGTGATTGTGGTTGATTGATTTGCTTGCAGGTTCTGACATTAAGTCCTAAGTCTGGTTTAGGTACCGGATTAGGCTTGGTGTGTATATGGTTATTGTAGGCCCGACGTTGTCCTGTATGTGTTTGAGGGATTGCTTGTGAAGGGTGGTGGATATTAAAGCTATGCGGTATCATTGGTTGGCCGATCATGTTCTTGTTTGATTGTTGGTCGATTGACTAGTGATACTTGTATAGTCTAAGTGTCTAACACTACATGAGTACTGAACTCAGGCGTATATATGGTTAACTAGGGATTGGTTGTTGACTTGTTTTTATGCAGGTTCCCGTTACTTGAAGCTAGATCATGGCAGGAGGCCAAGTCTAACTTAGTAACGGTTTGCTTAGCCTTAGCTTTTATTGCATGCTAGGGCTAGATTGATTGTTATTTTTGGGTTGTCCGGATTAGAGTCTAGGTTGCGGGTAGAGGCCGCCAGCTCACTGAGTAACATTAGGTTACTCATCCAACTCCGTTGTCCTTTTTGCAGGTCGCTTTAGGTAAGGATGATCGGATAGCTTGGTGCTGGACGTTAGGACCGCCGGTGTAGATTTTCATGCCTTTTGTAAACGGTATTGTGGATTTGTGTTTAGTTGACTCGATTTGGCATTAGGCCGGGACCGGTCTCGAATTATATCAATGTATGGATATTTCTCGAATCAATAAAGTAATTGTTTTATATGCGCTTCATGAGTACTCTGATATTTGACTAGTCCGGTCTAACACAACGTTAGGTCGAGGTACGGGTTGAAAAGCCTTAGGCCTTGATCTAACGGAAAACGCTAACTCTAGGTACGGGTTGCAAAGCCTTATGCCTTGACGCAGCGGGACGAGTTAGTGGATGAACTGGTCTAGGTCGTGGAGTAAAGTTTGTGACTCTGACCGGATTGTCCCTAGCCCGTCACGTAGCGCTTCCGGACCATGGTGTTGGGTTGGACGGTCAGTCATGTTCTTGTTTGATTGTTGGCTGGCCGGTTGGCCTTTCATCTCCAACCCTTGGTGTGGGTCGTCCGTCGGTCATGTTCTTGTTTGATTGTTGGCCGGTGGGTCGACCTATGCTTAGGACGGTTTGGGGGTGTTACAGGGAGGGTCGAATCTTAGCGACATAGGGCTGAATCTCAGTGGATCGTGGCAGCAAGGCCACTCTGCCACTTACAATACCCGTCGCGTATTTAAGTCGTCTGCAAAGGATTCTACCCGCCACTCGGTGGTAATTATAATTCAAGGCGGTCCGAACGGTGCTTCCACCGAACGGACTTAGCCAACGACACGTGCCTTTGGGAGCCGAAGCTCCTACTGAGGGTCGGCAATCGGGCGGCGGGCGCATGCGTCGCTTCTAGCCCGGATTCTGACTTAGAGGCGTTCAGTCATAATCCAGCGCACGGTAGCTTCGCGCCACTGGCTTTTCAACCAAGCGCGATGACCAATTGTGCGAATCAACGGTTCCTCTCGTACTAGGTTGAATTACTATTGCGACGCGGGCATCAGTAGGGTAAATGTCATGTCCCCGATCCTAGATAGGATCGGCCGGACGGGCCATGGTGCGGGGAGACGCACCAGTCAGGTCATTAGACCTTGAGACAAGCGTATCATGGCCCTGAATGAAGGTTAAGGGCATCAGTCAGCTGAGACTTAACCAGGATACGATGGAAATAAGGGTAAAGGGGCTGGGTGAGTGTTTAGGCAGCTGGACGAGTGTTGGTTTGAGTTCAATCAGCTCGGTTCAGCTGGTAATCAGTTCACCATGATCTGTTCAGCTCACAGGAGCTGGTGGGCTAGCTCAATCAGCTGGGAACAGCTGGGGGTCAGCTCAATCCAGTGAACGGTGCGTTCTGGTTCGGATCAGTGTGGGCGAGTCCGGGACGGTCACTGGGCGAGCCGATGGTCCGGGTGCAGGACGGTTCGACCAAATGGGTCTTAGGCTTGGGATAGGGAGCGGGCAAGCTCCCAGAGTGTGAGCTGAGGCTCAGTGATCGATTTGCCAAAGGAAGAAAAGGGGAGAAACCGCCAAGGGGCGGTTATGGGACGGTTATGGGACGGTTTTGGGAAGAAAGGAAGGGATTTTGGTAACTGTTCGCCCAGGCGGTTGGGGACAGTTTAAATCGTCTTCTCTCTCTCATTTCTGATCATTCTGGTCGGTTTTTACTCATTCCACACAGAGAGAAACACAGAGAAAATTCAAGAGAGAAAGAGAGACAGAAACTTTGGATCGGCCGATTTGATCCAAGAGATTGTTCTTGAGTGTTCCTGGTGTGTTTGGGCGTGTGATCAAGAGGATGGATTTGAGACAGAAAGACAAGGAGAAGGCAAAGGAGAAAGAGAAGGAAGTCGCCCCTGGAGACCGAACTCCTAAGGTGAGAGGTGTGGCCAAGAGTAACCGGACAAGGCCGCGGATGATGGCCGTGTGAGCCTGGCCGGTTTGGATCGATTGGCTACTCCTTACTCTGACTTCTTCTACTCTGTTTCTTCTTATATGTTGTGCTATGGAATGTTTTATGTTGTTACAGGAAAGGATTCATTGATCCTAAGGCCTTGGCCTGATCCAATTCCCATGAAAGTCCCTTGTTCTTGTGTGGGCTGTTCATGGCCGAGATCACTATGATCTGAGCCGATTCTTTTGAATCTGTTTATGGGAATATTTTTCTTCTGAATTATCATGAATTATCATGAATTTTATTTGGTATTTGGATCTCTTTTTAAAGGGGTCAGATTTGACATTTTTGATGATTGTTCTTGACTAGATTGGATCCGACCATGCAATGTGATTTGATTCTTGTTTTGTAATCTAACCTTGTGATTGTGTGGTTGTTTGTGTTGGATCCAGGACCAGAAATGGACCGTGGTAAGGGAAAAGCACCATGAGGACCGCGGCCATGGGAAGATGTGTGGTGATTGGGTTGATTCTGAAAATTGTGTGATTATTGTAGCCTATTGTGCAACTTGTGAACTTATGCGATTCTAGTATGTATTCTATTATTTAGGATGATGAATGATGTATGAACCTTGGTTAATATCTATGAAGTATCTATTTTCATTAGTTGATGCTTGATTGTTTAAGTGTGAATGTTGGAACCTCAAAACTCTGAAAAAGACTTAGAATTATTTAACACTTGAACTTGAATATGAAAGATGGAATTGGTTGCATTGTTTGGTGAGGCCGCGGTCTGGTTGGATTGAGGAATCCAGGATCGGGTCTTACAAGTTGGCATCAGAGCATTCTTGATTCTAGGTTTTGTTGGGTTATTGGTTCACCACACACTTGGCCGTTTGGACTCATGGTGAGATAGTTGGGTTCTAAGTAATCTTTTCTACTGATTAACTTAGGAGTGATTGAGGTTTGTGTGTTCAGTTGTGGACTAACCTTTTGTTTGTGTTTGTAACTCCTAAGGGAACAAGAAGGTATAAATCTCGGAAAGGAAAGGAGGCGACTGGGGCGTCTGGAGCAGTGGGGCAGGATGGTGCTGAACAGACCGGAGTGTTACCAGCTGGAACCATTCCAACCACAGTGCTACCGGCTCTGGTGGAGCAGGTGGATAATGCCACCGGACTCCCAGTGGGTCCAACTCTTCCTACTGAGGTTAATGAAACTAATGTGGACGAGCAACAAGAGCAAGTCCATGGAGAAGATACTGGGTCATCCAACGTTGGTGCTGGGAGTGGCCAGAATGTTGATGCAAACAATGTTCGGGTCACTGGTGCTGAGGAGGTCATTGAGCCGACCATAAGGGGCTTGGTGGAAGCTATGCAGGTCATGGGAGCTCAGATAGCCTCCTTGACACAGGCGTTCACACCATTGGTGAACTCGTCCGTAGGACAGGCTAATCCCCCGGTTCGGGTTGCTGCTGGAGTGACCGATGTTGGTGCTGGCCGTGTGGCCGAGGTGATTGAGATAGACCCACCTGTCAGGCCAGTGCATGGTATGGACTACCTGAAGGTGCTGGAGCATATCTCCAAGTTGGGAACCAAACACTTTGCTGGAAGTGTTGATCCTATGGAGGCGGACGAGTGGAGAACCCGGTTGGTTCGGAACTTCAAGTCCACGCGTTGTCCTGAGGACTACCAGAAGGACATAGCAGTACACTTCCTGGAGGGAGATGCACATAACTGGTGGTTAGCTTTGGACAAGCGTACCAATGGCACCATTGAGCATTTTGCTGACTTTGAGGTTGAGTTCAACCATAAGTACTTTCCTGCTGAGGCGTGGGATCGTTTGGAGTCCAAGTTCCTGGACTTGACTCAGGGACGGAGGACTGTTCGTGAGTATGAAGAAGAGTTCAACCGACTCAGAAGGTATGTGGGAAGAGAACTGGAGGATGAGAAGGTTCAAGTCCGAAGGTTCATCCGAGGCCTAAGGGTGGAACTTCGAACCTACTGTTCTGTTTGTAAGTTCCACACGGTTTCTGAGTTGGTTGAGAGGATGGCCTTGCTGGAGACCAACCTCACCGAGGAGGGTAAGCAGAAGCTGAAGAGTGTGGTGGTATCCTCGGGTCAGAGTGGTGACAAGAAGAGGAAGAGGGACTCGACCGAGGAGGGTAAAACCTCAAGTGGTAGGTCAGAGTGCCCTAAGTGTGGACGATACCACGGTGGAGAGTGCTGGAAGGCCATGGGTGCCTGCACTCGATGTGGTAAGATGGATCACTCAGCCAAGGATTGTCCAAGTCCGTTGGGTGAGTCCAGGACCTGTCACCACTGCGGCCAGAAGGGCCACTACCGCAGGGACTGCCCTAAGTTGCAAGGCAACCAAAGTAAGGGACGTGGGGAGGCTAGCAGGCCAGTTCAGGGACGAGGCCAGACCTCCACACCTCGTGTGTATGAGCTATCCAAGGATGTGGATGGGGCTCGGCCTTTCCAAGCGATCAATGGGACCTTAAGTATTGGTGGTGTGGAAACACACACACTATTTGATACTGGAGCTACACATAGTTTTGTGAGTCCAAGTATGATAGGAAAAGGTTTGTTCCAGTATGGAACATGGGATGGTCCTGAACGAGTGAGTGCGGCCGGAGGGCAAGTTATGAACTCACTCGGTCTGGTTAAGGACATCCCTGTGGTGATCTTGGATAGGCCGATGCCTATAGATCTGATTGTTGTCCCCCTTAAGCATCATGAAGTGATCTTGGGCATGGACTGGTTGGGAAAGTATCGGGCAACTCTAGATTGTCACCGGGGAAGGGTGCAACTTGAGAATGAGTTTGGACCCCCGATCAAGTACCAAGGAATCAAGCCAACCTCTTGTAGTTTGGTGGTTTCAGCAGTCCAAGTAGAACGGATGCTTGGAAATGGTTGTGAGGCCTTTTTGGCTACCATTTACACTGATGAGGTTGTAGGGGCCTGTGACCCAGAGGGTATACCGTTGGTTCGAGAATTTCAGGATGTGTTTGGGGCACTACAGGGCATTCCCCCTGATAGGGCTGACCCATTCATCATTGAATTGGAACCTGGAACGGCCCCGTTATCAAAAAGTCCATATAGAATGGCACCAGCTGAGATGGCAGAGCTGAAGAAGCAACTTGAGGAGTTGCTTGAGAAGGGGTTCATACGCCCTAGTGTATCACCTTGGGGAGCACCAGTCCTATTCGTTAAGAAAAAGGATGGTAGCTTTAGGTTGTGCATTGATTATAGGGGTTTGAACAGGGTGACTGTGAAGAACAAGTACCCTTTACCCAGGATTGATGAGTTGTTGGACCAACTCCGTGGAGCCAAGTGGTTCTCCAAGATTGACTTGGCCTCTGGGTATCATCAGATCCCCATTGCACCAGGTGATGTGAGGAAGACAGCATTCCGAACTAGGTATGGTCACTATGAGTTTGTGGTCATGCCGTTCGGACTGACCAATGCACCTGCTGCATTCATGAAGATGATGAACGGCATCTTCAGGGAATACTTGGACGAGTTTGTGATCATCTTCATTGATGATATACTCGTGTATTCCAAGACAAAGGAGGACCATGAAAGACACCTTAGGGCGGTGTTGGGCCGCCTGAGAGAACAGAAGCTCTTTGCTAAGCTAAGCAAGTGTAGCTTCTGGCAGAAGAGCATTGGATTCCTTGGGCATGTGGTGTCTGATAAAGGAGTCTCAGTGGATCAAGATAAGATCAAATGTATCCAGGAATGGCCACAGCCAAAGAATGCTACGGAAGTGAGGAGCTTCTTAGGGTTGGCTGGTTATTACCGGAAATATGTCAAGGGGTTCTCGAGCATAGCTCAACCTATGACTAAGCTGACAGGCAAGGACGTGAGGTTCACATGGTCTGAGGAGTGTGCGAAAAGTTTTGCAGCACTCAAGAACATGTTGACTAATGCACCTGTCCTGGTGTTGCCTGAGGCTGATCAGCCTTATGTGGTGTATACGGATGCATCCATAACTGGTCTTGGTTGTGTTTTGACACAACATGGGAAGGTGATAGCCTATGCTTCCCGGCAGTTAAGGAAGCATGAGGGTAACTATCCAACCCATGATTTGGAGATGGCTGCAGTAGTATTTGCATTAAAGATATGGAGATCATATCTTTATGGTGCCAGGGTGCAAATACTCACAGACCATAAGAGTTTGAAGTACATATTCACTCAGCCTGAGTTAAACTTAAGGCAGAGGAGATGGATGGAATTTGTTGCAGATTATGATCTGGACATAGCTTATCATCCTGGGAAAGCTAACCTAGTGGCTGATGCCTTGAGCCGCAGAAGGGCTGAAGTGTCATCTGAGAGGGAGGCGGATGAACTGGAAGGGATGATCAGGTCCTTGAACCTCAATACCTTGGTTGGTTCAGATGAGCCACTGGGATTGGAGGCGGTGAACCAGGCCGATCTCCTGACCAGGATCAGGCAAGCTCAGGGCCTGGATGAAAATCTAAAGAAGGTAGCCGCCAATGACAAGACTGAGTACCAGACAACTGACAATGGTACCATCTTGGTCAATGGTAGGGTCAGTGTTCCTAATGATAAGGAACTCAAAGAAGAGATTATGAGACAGGCTCATAAGTCCAAGTTTTCAGTTCATCCTGGACTGAACAAAATGTATAGGGATCTGAAAAGGTACTACCATTGGGTGAGGATGAAATCTGATGTTGCAGAGTGGGTGGCTAAGTGTCCCACTTGTCAACTGGTGAAGGCAGAACATCAGGTTCCCAGTGGTCTACTTCAGAACCTACCCATACCAGAATGGAAATGGGATCACATCACAATGGACTTTGTGACTGGATTTCCCACGACCAGGAATAAGAAAGATGCGGTATGGGTTGTGGTTGATCGGCTGACCAAGTCGGCTCATTTCCTACCCATCAAGAAAGGGGATGGGGTCGACAGGATAGTGCAAGTGTACCTAGACGAGATAGTGAGGTTGCATGGTGTTCCAGCAAGCATTGTCTCGGACAGGGATCCAAGATTTACATCTTATTTCTGGCAGGCTTTCCAAAAGGCCTTGGGAACCAGAGTGAATATGAGCACATCTTATCATCCTCAAACGGATGGGCAGTCTGAAAGGACAATCCAAACCTTAGAGGATATGCTAAGGGCATGTGTGTTAGACTGGGGAGAGTCTTGGGAAAAACACTTACCTTTAGTGGAGTTTGCTTATAATAACAGCTTCCATACAAGCACCCCTATGCTGGACCCAAGTGGGGGAGCGTAGCATGTTGGGACCTGAGATTGTAGAACAGACCACTGAGAAGATCAGGATGGTCAAAGAGAAGATGAAAGAGGCGCAGGACCGCCAAAAGAGCTATGCGGACAAGCGTAGGAAACATCTTGAGTTTGAGGTCAATGACCTGGTGTATCTCAAGATGATTACCTTTAAGGGTAGGACCAGGATTTCTGGACGAAAGAAACTGGACCCTAGGTACTTGGGTCCATTCAGGATCATAGAGAGAGTGGGTGCAGTGGCATACAAGTTGGACTTGCCATCGGCAATGGATGCATACCACAATGTGTTCCATGTATCCCAACTCCGGAAATGCTTGTCTGAACAAGACATTGTCTTGCCTGAGGTTCCTGCTGACCTTGGTAAGGACCTGACTTTGGAAACCTTGCCGGTTCGGATTGTGGATCGGTCAGAGAAAGCTATGAGAAAGAAGACAGTTCCCATGATCAAAGTGGTGTGGGATTACAATGGTAAAGACCTCATCACTTGGGAAACAGAAGCAAAGATGAAAACAATGTATCCGGAGTGGTACCGACAATTTCTTCCTGATGAAACACTTAACATGGATTCGAGGACGAATCCCAAGTTAGTGGGGGAGACTTGTCATGTCCCCGATCCTAGATAGGATCGGCCGGACGGGCCATGGTGCGGGGAGACGCACCAGTCAGGTCATTAGACCTTGAGGCAAGCGTATCATGGCCCTGAATGAAGGTTAAGGGCATCAGTCAGCTGAGACTTAACCAGGATACGATGGAAATAAGGGTAAAGGGGCTGGGTGAGTGTTTAGGCAGCTGGACGAGTGTTGGTTTGAGTTCAATCAGCTCGGTTCAGCTGGTAATCAGTTCACCATGATCTGTTCAGCTCACAGGAGCTGGTGGGCTAGCTCAATCAGCTGGGAACAGCTGGGGGTCAGCTCAATCCAGTGAACGGTGCGTTCTGGTTCGGATCAGTGTGGGCGAGTCCGGGACGGTTACTGGGCGAGCCGATGGTCCGGGTGCAGGACGGTTCGACCAAATGGGTCTTAGGCTTGGGATAGGGAGCGGGCAAGCTCCCAGAGTGTGAGCTGAGGCTCAGTGATCGATTTGCCAAAGGAAGAAAAGGGGAGAAACCGCCAAGGGGCGGTTATGGGACGGTTATGGGACGGTTTTGGGAAGAAAGGAAGGGATTTTGGTAACTGTTCGCCCAGGCGGTTGGGGACAGTTTAAATCGTCTTCTCTCTCTCATTTCTGATCATTCTGGTCGGTTTTTACTCATTCCACACAGAGAGAAACACAGAGAAAATTCAAGAGAGAAAGAGAGACAGAAACTTTGGATCGGCCGATTTGATCCAAGAGATTGTTCTTGAGTGTTCCTGGTGTGTTTGGGCGTGTGATCAAGAGGATGGATTTGAGACAGAAAGACAAGGAGAAGGCAAAGGAGAAAGAGAAGGAAGTCGCCCCTGGAGACCGAACTCCTAAGGTGAGAGGTGTGGCCAAGAGTAACCGGACAAGGCCGCGGATGATGGCCGTGTGAGCCTGGCCGGTTTGGATCGATTGGCTACTCCTTACTCTGATTTCTTCTACTCTGTTTCTTCTTATATGTTGTGCTATGGAATGTTTTATGTTGTTACAGGAAAGGATTCATTGATCCTAAGGCCTTGGCCTGATCCAATTCCCATGAAAGTCCCTTGTTCTTGTGTGGGCTGTTCATGGCCGAGATCACTATGATCTGAGCCGATTCTTTTGAATCTGTTTATGGGAATATTTTTCTTCTGAATTATCATGAATTATCATGAATTTTATTTGGTATTTGGATCTCTTTTTAAAGGGGTCAGATTTGACATTTTTGATGATTGTTCTTGACTAGATTGGATCCGACCATGCAATGTGATTTGATTCTTGTTTTGTAATCTAACCTTGTGATTGTGTGGTTGTTTGTGTTGGATCCAGGACCAGAAATGGACCGTGGTAAGGGAAAAGCACCATGAGGACCGCGGCCATGGGAAGATGTGTGGTGATTGGGTTGATTCTGAAAATTGTGTGATTATTGTAGCCTATTGTGCAACTTGTGAACTTATGCGATTCTAGTATGTATTCTATTATTTAGGATGATGAATGATGTATGAACCTTGGTTAATATCTATGAAGTATCTATTTTCATTAGTTGATGCTTGATTGTTTAAGTGTGAATGTTGGAACCTCAAAACTCTGAAAAAGACTTAGAATTATTTAACACTTGAACTGTTAAGAACAATGTGGATAGCTAGTAACCATGTAAAGGAAGAACGGACCGCGTCCAGGCCCAAGACCAAGACCGCGTCCAAGAGAGAGAGAGAGAGGCGGCCAAAGCATTGGACCGACCTTAGATTTAGGAGTTTCCTTTTCTCTTCTTGTTTATCTATAAGAGGTTTTCCTTTTTACTTTAGGATAAGGATATGTACTATTTCCTTTTATCCATATCTTGTAATTCCCTATATAAGGGAACACTTTGATTAATGAAAGACACACGAATTCCCCTATTGTTCACAACACGTTATCAGCACGATAGCCTCTAATCAACTGAAACCAAAATCGATACCTAAAAGCCTATTACCGGCGACTCAAAGCTAAACCCTAGACGTTCTCCATTGTTCCAAAAGCTTGACATCCTCAAGACCGAACGTCCTCAGCTTCCTGATCGCGTCCTCAGCTCGCACACAAGAAGAACGCATCCGTCCAGCAACGAGCTCGCAGCTCGCGTCCGTTCCCAGCTCGCGTCCGACTACATCCGCGACCCGATAGGAGGCAGCAAGCGTTCTTTCTCCTCAGCTCGAAGTTTCATCTGTTCTTAGGTGGTCAGGTTCTTTACCTCTACAAAACTAAGGTATGAACATAATCTGAGAACATAGAATAAGACCGAAACCCTAATCCATCATTATGGAAATCTTATTCTTGATGAAACCCTAAAAGAAAGTACAAGATCAAAATCGACAAAGTCTTAAAACTAGAAAGCTAAATCGATTCCAAACTAGAACTTAATTGTATGATGATTGATTGAATCTGAAACCTGATAAACCCTAATGAAGGAATCGAAACCCTAAACCCTAAAAGTTAGAAATCGATTGTAAGATTGATATTGCTTGTTTGATTTCTTGCTTATTTTTGAAGATTAGGAAAGTTAGATTGTTCTTCTTGAAATAATCTAACTAAGAACACAAAATACTTAAGGCCTTGAAACCTTAACATAAGGTTGATAAGAATTCAAAGATTGGAAACCCTAGGTGTTATGAAAAGAAGTAAGATAAGGTAGATTGCTTTACATGAATCCGAATATTGTATTGCATTCATAATTGATTAAAACAAGATCGACCAACATATAGATCATACGAGTTTAGGTTGTTAGAAAGCCTATAGAACCGTGTGGTTCATGATTGATAGCACCATGGTCGATTAGAATTGTTTGAATACCATAAATGCATAAGACGTGTTGTGGCCGAGCTTGCTTATATCCTGCGGCCACGTGAATCACATTGTGAACCTAATACCTTACATGATGATGTGATTCAGATGTCGAAAATAGCAAACAGAGACTATGCACCCCTCAATCTCTCCGGAGACAATTACCTGCAGTGGGCACTAGACACAAGGATTAGTCTAAAGTCCAAAGGACTCGGTGATACTATCATCGAAGACAACAATGAGAATGAAAAGAACCGATACAGAGCCTTAGGCCTTATGCGACATCATCTCATTGATGGTCTTAAAGATCAGTACATGACAATCGAGAATCCACTAGATCTTTGGATGGCTTTAAAGAATAGATATGATCACCACAGGATGGTGTTGCTTCCAAAAGCAAGGCATGATTGGATGCATCTAAGATTCTTAGACTATAAGTCAGTGGATGATTACAATTCAGCTCTATTCAAGATTGTCTCAATACTAAAGCTGTGTGGTGAAGAGGTAACCGATAGCATGATGCTTGAAAAGACCTATACAACTTTCAACCACTCGAATTCTGTGTTGCAAGAGCAATACAGGACAAAGGGCTTTGCCACATATACTGATCTGATCTCATGTCTACTCCTGGCCGAGGAAAACAATGAACTCCTACTAAAGAGTAACGGGGTTAGACCGGCCGGGACAGCACCACTACCCGAAGCCCATGAGGTCGAGAAGAAAGATCCTCCCAATGAAACCTATTACGTCCAAGACAACAAGAAACCATACGGCAATAGCCGTGGTGGATTCAAGAGGCGTGGACGTGACAACTCAAACGGCCGAGATGGCTACTCAACTGGCCAGAAAGGAAACCACAATAACCGTGGTCATGGTTCCAATTACGGCCGGGGTCGAGGCAGCTACGGCCGCGGACGAGGTGGCATATCCAAACCATCTTACACGTCCAACAAGTCTCTATGCCATAGATACGGGAGTGACAATCATTGGGCAAAGAATTGTAGAACTCCGAAACACTTGTGCGACCTCTACCAAGAGAGCATCAAGAACAAGAACCCGGAGGCAAACATTATCCAAGAAAACGTCCATGAGGACAAGGGATATGGGTATGATGCTGACAATGAATCCGACAAGGATAACCAAGATGACCTAATGGATTTTGAGACATCCGATTGTCTCAAGGACTAGTTTTCGAATCACATTGTCTTATTGCTTTATGTTTTGATTTGGTGTTTTTTTATTTTATGTAATGGAATTTTTAATAATAAGAAGAGTTTTAAACATCTTATGAAGTCTCTAAAGTTTATTTTATTTATAGAATGAATGATGAGATGAGTGTACTTGTGGTGGATAGTGGCACAAGTCACACAATACTTAGAGACAAAAGGTACTTTATAAATCTCACAATGCAAAGTGCAAAGGTACACACCATTGCGGGTGAGGCTAGCCTGATTGAAGGTCACGGCCAAGCCTACGTGATGATGCCTAAGGGCACTCACCTAGAGATGAAAACCGCCTTGTATTCCCCAAGCTCTAGAAGAAGCTTATTGAGTTTCAAGGATATAAGATTAAACGGTTTTCACCTTGAAACATGGGAAGAAGGAAACAAAGAATTCCTTAACATAACCTTGATCACCAAAGGCAATAAAAAGATCCTAGAGACAATGCCCGCAATGACCACTGGTCTGTACTATGCAAGGATCAGTATGATCGAGGCCAATGCCTCCGAGCTATTCACTTTATGGCATAACCGGCTTGGCCATCCCGGAACAGGAATGATGCGAAAACTGATGATGAATTCACAAGGGCACACGTTCAAAGGAGTTATCCCACGAAATCTCACATGTGCAGCATGTGCACAAGGGAAACTCATAATCAGGCCATCACCAGCTAAGGTTCACAAAGAAACCTTAAACTTTCTGGAAAGGATTCAAGGAGACATATGTGGACCAATACACCCACCTTGTGGGACGTTTAGATACTTCATGGTCCTCATTGATGCATCGACTAGATGGTCACATGTCTGCCTACTATCCACTAGGAACCTAGCCTTTGCACGGCTGCTTGCCCAAATGATAAGGCTGAGAGCACACTTTCCAGATTTCCCTCTTAAGACTATACGTCTAGACAATGCTGGTGAATTCACGTCCCAAGCGTTTAATGAATACTGTATGTCCATGGGGGTAAGAGTAGAGCACTCCCTGGCACATGTCCATACACAGAACGGCTTGGCCGAATCATTCATTAAACGGATCCAGCTGATAGCCCGGCCACTGCTTATGAAGTCTCAACTTCCGGTATCAGCATGGGGACATGCGGTTTTACATGCAACGGAACTGATTCGCATCAGGCCATCTAGTGAACATAGATATTCACCATCCCAACTACTCACGGGTCAAGAGCCAGACGTGTCCCACATCAAGACATTCGGATGTGCCGTCTACGTTCCAATTGCTCCACCACAGAGAACTAAGATGGGACCACAAAGGAGGATGGGAATATACGTAGGATATGACTCCCCAAGTATCATAAAGTATCTTGAGCCAACAACCGGTGATTTGTTTAAGGCCAGATACGAAGACTCACAGTTTGATGAGTCCAAATATCCGTCCTTAGGGGGAGATAACAGCCGGTTGATTTCAAAAGATTTAGAATGGTTTAGACCATCAATATCTTGGCAAGATCCTCGGACTAGAGAGTGTGATTTAGAAGTCCAAAAGATTATACACCTACAAGAGCTAGCTAACAAGTTGCCAGATACATTTGCTGACCCAAATAGAGTAACAATGTCACACAACCCGGCTTGTAATGCACCCATAAGATTGAACGTCCAAGATGGACAATGTCAAGTGGCTACAGAGTCTAAGCAACGTTTAAAACGTGGTAGACCAATTGGTTCCAAAGACAAACAGCCTCGGAAGTCCAAGAGAGGTGCTGGATCCGAGAGCATCAAAGAAACCGTCCAGGACATAGATGGACCGGTCGAGCCGACCAGGACGGTCGAGCCATGCGTACCGGCCACACTCGATGATCCGGCCGTTCCTCAAAGTGAGGTCCGGGACGCTGGGCTTCACGGGACAGAAGAGCCGGACAACCAAGAGATCTCTATAGACCATGTAATGTCTGGAAAACAATGGAACAGAAAAGATATCAACGTTGATGATTTATTTGCATACAAGGTAGCACTTGAGATCATGGATAAAGATGAGGATCTAGAACCCACGTCCATACAAGAATGCATGCTAAGATCAGATTGGATCAAGTGGAAAGAAGCTATTAACGTGGAGTTACAATCATTGAGAAAGAGAGGCGTTTTTGGCCCTATAACATTGACACCAAGAGATGTCAAACCAGTGGGATACAAATGGGTCTTTGTAAGGAAGAGAAACGAGAAAGGAGAAGTAGTGAGATACAAAGGACGGCTTGTAGCACAAGGATTCTCCCAAAGACCTGGAATAGATTATGAGGAGACTTACTCCCCTGTGGTGGATGCAACTACACTGAGATATCTAATCAGTCTGGCAGTGAAAGAAAACATTGACTTACGCCTAATGGATGTAGTAACTGCATACCTATACGGACCACTGGATAATGAGATACATATGAAAGTTCCAGAGGGTATTGAGCTCAAAGACAAGAAAGGTTCTCGAGAACAACATTGCATAAAGTTGAACAAAGCCTTATATGGTTTAAAGCAATCAGGTCGAATGTGGT
>NW_026016032.1:30000-35000 GCF_020379485.1 Brassica napus | reverse complement strand
GCCTCAAACTTCCTTGGCCTAAACGGCCATAGTCCCTCTAAGAAGCCGGCCGTGAAGGGATGCCTCCATGTAGCAAGTTAGCAGGCTGAGGTCTCGTTCGTTAACGGAATTAACCAGACAAATCGCTCCACCAACTAAGAACGGCCAGGCACCACCACCCATAGAATCAAGAAAGAGCTCTCAGTCTGTCAATCCTTACTATGTCTGGACCTGGTAAGTTTCCCCGTGTTGAGTCAAATTAAGCCGCAGGCTCCACTCCTGGTGGTGCCCTTCGAGATCAGTTCTCTATTGATTTCGAGTCATCGCCTTGAGAAGGTTCTGTCCAACTGAAGGTCAATCAAGTGAAGATCATATCAGATGGGAATCAAGTCAACGTGGCCAGAGAGAGAGAGAGAGAGAGAGAGAAGCAAAGTGGTCGACCTAGAGTGTAGTCGATTCTCACCGAGAAGGCCAGTTCCGTCCAATCGATGATTCTATACGATTGTGAGGCGGAAGCTCTGTCCATATCTATCCGTCCAGGCCAGACATATTCTGTGATGGTCAAGTGGAGGTTCTGTCCAGAGTTAGTTCACTTCCATGGGTTCAGCTCAGTTGAAGTTCTGGTCGATACTCCGCCAGAAAGTCCGAAAAACTGTCCAGAAGCTAAACAAGGTTCTGTCCGAGTCCAGATCAGCCTGTTGAGGCCTGTAAGTTTATTCATGGTGAAGCCGAGGTCTGTCCAAGTCGAGATCAGTTCAGTCCAGTCCAGTCAAGGCGTCCCTTGGGTTTTGGCCAAGTCTTCTCCGATCAACCAGCTGCTTCTCGCCTAGAACATTGTGAGTTGGTTTGTTTGAATTCCACTTGGAATTTAAGGTAGATCGAGTCTGCATATAGATTAGAATGATCACGCTATTGAATGGTAGAGTCCTTAGGGTTATTTTATTTATGGAACCGGACTCAGTTTAGAAGGGCTAAGCTGAGATGAATGGAATTAAGACTGAGTTAATAACCTGACTAGGACTAGGGCTAGGATGCATCATGTTTTCTATTATTGCGTGTTGATATTGTTGAGTACAGGTTCCCGTTATCTTTAAAGATAGTCTCTCAGCGGGAGGCTGGACTATCTGGGTAACGGTTTGATTGAGTTGTTTAGTATTGATATTGTTGGTTAGTAGTTTGTACTAAGGGTCTTAGGCCATATAGGCTGGACTACTGGTACTATTGGTTAAGTCTTGTTGAGTCGAGTGTCTAGTTAGGATCTGGAACTTTATCTTTAGGTTAGGTTCTAGATTGAGTTTGTGTTGTGTGAGTGTGCCGACAGTATGTGCGTAACCCGCCCATACTAGGCTTGTTTGGGGTTGACTAGTGTTTCCTCGCCCTCGTATTCAGCGGGTTCAAGGAAACCCCTTATTCGCTGGATCGGGAAGACTCAGATAGACGGGGTCATGGCCTATGGCTGAGTGATTACACGACAGTGTAATGTGGCAGTGACCCGAAGGACTGTGGGCTGTCGCGTGGTGACCCGAAGGACTGTGGGCCGCGGTCGGTTGAAAGTTCCTTCTTCTGGCCTTTGTGGTAGGAAGATAGGATATTGCCGATAGAGAGGATGAACACTAAGTCACCATTTCCCGGGGTGGTGTGTTGTGTTGTGTTTAGAGTGTCGTAGAGGGTTATGGAACCCTCGAGTTAGCGTAACACCGATATACGGTGTTACGAGTTAGATCGAGTCGTAGATACTTATAGTCTTATTATTTTGATTGTGGTTGATTTATTTGCTTTCAGGTTCTGACATTAAGTCCTAAGTCTGGTTTAGGTACCGGATTAGGCTTGGTGTGTATTTGGTTATTGTAGGCCTGACGTTGGCCTGTATGTGTTTGAGGGATTGCTTGTGAAGGGTGGTGGATATTAATGCTATGCGGTATCATTGGTTGGCCGATCATGTTCTTGTTTGATTGTTGGTCGATCGATTAATGATACTTGTATAGTCTAAGTGTCTAACACTACATGAGTATTGAACTCAGGCGTATATATGGTTAACTAGGGATTGCTTGTTGACTTGTTTTAATGCAGGTTCCCGTTACTTGAAGCTAGATCATGGCAGGAGGCCAAGTCTAACTTAGTAACGGTTTGCTTAGCCTTAGCTTTTATTGCATGCTAGGGCTAGATCGATTGTTATTTTGGGTTGTCTGGGTAGAGTCTAGGTTGCGGGTAGAGGCCGCCAGCTCACTGAGTAACATTAGGTTGCTCATCCAACTCCGTTGTCCTTTTTGCAGGTCGCTTTAGGTAAGGATGATCGGATAGCTTAGTGCTGGACGTTAGGACCGCCGGTGTAGATTTTCATGCCCTTTGTAAACGGTATTGTGGATTTGTGTTTGGTTGACTCGATTTGGCAATTAGGCCGGGATCGGTCTCGAATTATATCAATGTATGGATATTTCTCGAATCAATAAAGTAATTGTTTTATATGCGCTTCATGAGTACTCTGATATTTGACTAGTCCGGTCTAACACAACGTTAGGTCGTAGTACGGGTTGAAAAGCCTTAGGCCTCGATCTAACGGAAAACGCTAACTCTTGGCCGGGTTGCAAAGCCTTGTGCCTTGACGCAGTGGGACGAGTTAGTGGATGAACTGGTCGAGGTCATGAAGTAAAGTTTGTGACTCTGACCGGATTGTCCCTAGCCCGTCATGTAGCGCTTCCGAACCATGGTGTTGGGTTGGACGGTCAGTCATGTTCTTGTTTGATTGTTGGCTGGCCGGTTGGCCTTTCATCTCCAACCCTTGGTGTGGGTCGTCCGTCGGTCATGTTCTTGTTTGATTGTTGGCCGGTGGGTCGACCTATGCTTAGGACGGTTCGGGGGTGTTACAGAGGTGGTATCAGAGCATGGTTTCGTCCATGCTTCCGGAACTCATGATTTAATCGGTTTTAAATATTTATCGAGTCAAAAAGTGTCACAAAAGGCATTAGGGAAACCGGTCACGTCCAGCGATAGGATTTGTGGTTTTAGGAATTAGGATTGAGATAGTGGAATCTAGAATTGCTAGGTTGATTGGGTAGCACTGTTAGGTTGCTGGTTAGAATTGCGGTTAGGTTGCATTGTTAGTATTTGCTGGGTTAGTAGATTATGTGATTAATTGTCTACTAACTTGCATGTGAGGTGTTCTTTTGAGTTGCAGCGAGTAAGTGCGTTTGTTGATCGGTACTTTAAGGGATGAAAACCTTAAAGTGGAGGGAGTTCGAGGCCAAACCCAAACCCGAAGCGAAAGAGGAGAGACAGATTCAGAGAACTGGGCTGTGGTATGGACTGGACATATGGGAAGAAACAAGACTTCGTTGGGAAAGGACTTCATCAGTATCTGGGAAATGAGAGATCGAGGAAATGGTTGGAGTAATCAGAGGCGCAGATTGGCAAGATCGTATCATGGGAAATTAGTTGGGTAGCAAAGTAAAAACTAAGAAGAAGACGCAGTGATCATTCAAGTGAAGATTTATGAAGATGATTGTGGTGACATTGGGAAGGACACTCAAGGGACAGTGAAAGGCAGAGTGAAGAGATATGAAGACGATTATGGCGACTTTAGACAGTATACACAAAGGGACATGGGCAAGCAAAGTAAAGAGTTATGAAGACAAGTTGAGATTAAGTTAAGCATGAGAAATCAAGAAGTGAAGAAATGAAAGGATTCAAGACCGAGGTAATGCATGGAGATGTATTAAGATGGAGCGAGTTCAGAATCAGAAAATCTAGAAGAAGACTGAAGAAATCAAGGGGAGGTATCTAAGGCCAACCGATAAAGAAGCACATCTAGTGATCAAGACAAAGTTATGTAATGAGGAGTTATGGAGGAGTTGTTATCAAGGTGGAGCAAGTTCAAAATCCAAAGTGTTCATGGAGACCCTAAGAAACCGAAAGAAAGGCGAGCCAGCAAAGAACCATATCTTATGACCAAGACCGCAAGACGAAGTTATTCAAAATCTGAACATCATCACTACACACCAAGGAGGAACATTTCGTGAAGCTAAGCAATTGCGCAACTAAGAATTCGAGGACGAATTCTACTAAGGGGGGGAGAATGTGATAACCCGCCCTTTGGGATAAAATGGTCGAGAGAGCAAAAGTCAGAATCCAGAGCCGAGCTTTTGGGAATCAAAGCAATTGAAGGAATGTTAAGTTTTGATCACTTAAGACTTAACATGGATCGAAGAAAATAGAAGATTGGTCGAGCATCAACTTTGTGGTTGAGTCGCGGGCAATACAGATCGATCGGGAAATTTGAAGTACGAGAAGGTCGAAGAATGGATTGTGAGTGAAGCATGAGTTGAGATAAGCTGCTCTACCATTGTTAGAAATGTCTTAGATTGATCAGACGGCAGTTTTGGAAGAATCACATTTTTGAAGCAAGACGGTTTAGAAGCTCGACGTTTTTGAAGATTGACGTTTCTTCATCGCGAAGTTTTCTCGGAATATCTTCGTATCAGTAAAATATTATTCTGAAGACATTATAAGTCGGAAGCAGGACGGGAATTAAGCAGGACGGGAAGCAAGCACGACGGGACTGAAGCACGACGGGAAAACCCGAAGTTGGGCAAAAACCCTAATTTCGGTATTACGAAATTCTTTGAGGAAGCCGGAGGCTCGGGAATAGTTTATTAAAAATATTCAGAGAATCAGAATGGGAGCGGAAAAATATTCGGGATTGATCGCGGGTCAGAAATTCACAAGAAGGGTCGAAATCGCGCAAAGAAACCGAGAAGCTCGAGGTGGCTTGATCAGAAGGGATAAGAACGTGGTGGCAACTGTCTAACCAGCTGAGTGTCAAGAGAAGCTCGAGGTGTCGCCGTGCATGGAAGCTGCACATGCAGCTTGACATGTAGAAGCACGAGGTGGATCGGCCAAGCACGAGATGTCGCGACGCATGTTCACCGAAGCATGTTGATCGACATGTGTGAGGATGTGTGGCGCCTTGCATGAGCTCCAGTCATGCAGCCTGAAATCTGGGAGGAGTGGTGGCGTCCTGCATG
>NW_026016032.1:0-15000 GCF_020379485.1 Brassica napus | reverse complement strand
AGCCATTACCACCGGGATCTCCATCAGAGGCTAAGAAAACTCACGCAAGGCTCACGGACAGTCGAAGAATACTATCAGGAGATGGAGTTGTTGATGTTAAGAGCTTGCATATCTGAGGATAGAGAAGCTACTATGGCACGGTTTCTTGGAGGACTCAACCGTGAGATACAAGACAGTGTGGAGATGCAGCACTACTTGGAAATGGAGGAGATGCTACACAAAGCCATCCTAGTAGAACAACAAGTAAAGAGAAAGGGTCACTCTCGGGGCAACTATGGAACTAAGTATCAAGGTGCTAAGGAAGATAAACCAAGCCACCAGAAAGAGAGCAAGCCATATCAAAAGGACGAGGACAAACCTATTAGTTCTTTCAGCAAGGATAAAGGGAAAGCTGAAGCTTCTACTACGAGATCAAGAGATGTTAAGTGTTTTAAGTGCCAAGGAAGAGGACACTACGCTAATGAGTGCACCAACAAACGCGTGATGATCCTTCATGACAATGGAGAATATGAATCTGCTGATGAGGAGACAGAGGCTGAAGAAGATCACAGTTCAGAAGAGGAGTATGTTGCCAACCCGGTCGCTGGAAGGTTGCTAGTTGCTAGAAGAACCTTGAGTCTTCAAAGCAAGACCGAAGAGATGGAGCAAAGAGAGAATCTCTTCTATACTAGATGTCTAGTGCAAGGAAAGGTCTGTAGTCTTATTGTGGATGGAGGCAGTTGTGTCAACGTTGCGAGTGAGACTATGGTTAAAAAGTTGGGTTTGAGGTCCAGAAGCATCCTAAACCATATAGGCTCCAATGGCTCAATGAAGAGGGCGAGATGAGAGTATCTACTCAGGTTATGGTTCCCTTAGCCATTGGTAAATATGAAGATGAGATTCTTTGTGATGTGTTGCCTATGGAAGCTGGACACATTCTCCTTGGAAGGCCGTGGCAATCAGATAGACGTGTGATACATGATGGGTATGCCAACAAGCACACCTTTGAGTTTAAAGGGAGAAAGACAGTTCTTGTGCCTATGACTCCTAAGGAAGTTCAGGTTGATCAGCTCCAGCTACAAAAGAAGAAAGAGATAGATCTTCCCGCTGAATCAACAAAGCAACTAAACTTCTATGCCAAGTCTGGTGATGTTAAAAGATCTCTCTGCTCTAACCTTCCTATTCTTTTGTTTATCTATAAGGAATCCCTCTTGACTACTACTAACATTGCACCGGAGTATCCGAGTGAACTTGTCAATCTTTTACAGGAATATCAAGATGTTTTTCCAGAAGATAGTCCCAATGGACTACCACCAGTGCGAGGGATTGAGCACCAAATTGATTTTGTGCCCGGTTCTACACTTCCCAATAGGCCAGCATACAGAACCAATCCGGTGGAGACCAAAGAACTACAAAGGCAAGTGGAGGAACTGATGGAGAAAGGGCATATCCGAGAGAGCATGAGTCCTTGTGCTGTTCCAGTGCTACTTGTGCCCAAGAAAGATGGGAGCTGGCGCATGTGTGTTGATTGCAGAGCCATCAACAATATCACTGTAAAGTATCGCCATCCTATTCCTAGATTAGATGATATGCTTGATGAATTGCATGGTTCTTGCATATTTTCTAAGATTGATTTGAAAAGTGGATACCATCAGATTAGGATGAAAGAAGGAGATGAATGGAAAACTGCATTCAAAACTAAACATGGTCTATATGAGTGGTTAGTCATGCCATTTGGATTAACCAATGCACCTAGTACATTCATGAGATTAATGAATCATGTTCTTAGATCATTCATTGGCATATTTGTTGTGGTATACTTTGATGACATCCTTGTATACAGTAAGAGCTTTAATGATCATATAGAACATCTTAGAACTGTTCTTGATGTGCTTAGAAAGGAATCTCTTTTTGCTAACCTTAAGAAGTGTACTTTTGGAACGGATCACTTGGTCTTTTTAGGCTTTATTGTGGGTGCAGATGGGGTTAAAGTTGATCCGGAGAAAGTAAGAGCTATACGAGAATGGCCAATTCCTAAGACAGTGAGTGAAGTGAGGAGCTTCCATGGACTTGCTGGTTTCTATAGGCGCTTTGTGAAAGACTTCAGCACCATAGCATCTCCCTTGACTGAAGTAATCAAGAAAGAAGTCGGATTCAAGTGGGGAGAAGCACAAGAACTTGCCTTTCAATGCCTAAAAGAGAAGCTTACTAATGCCCCTCTTCTTATACTTCCTGATTTTAATAAAACTTTTGAAATAGAATGTGATGCTTCAGGAATTGGAATTGGTGCTGTATTGATGCAGGAGAAGAGACCCATTGCATACTTCAGTGAGAAGCTTGGAGGAGCTACCCTCAACTATGCAACTTATGATAAAGAACTATATGCCTTGGTGAGAGCCTTGCAGACTTGGCAACACTACCTCTGGCCTAAAGAGTTCGTCATACACACAGATCATGAGTCTCTCAAATACCTCAAAGGACAGCACAAACTCAGCAAAGACACGCAAGGTGGGTTGAGTTCATTGAGACATTTCCTTATGTCATCAAGTATAAACAAGGTAAGGAAAACATAGTTGCTGATGCACTATCCAGAAGGTATGTTCTCTTGAACACTCTTGATGCTAAGCTATTAGGATTTGAGCAGATTAAAGGAATGTATGAGAATGATCCTGATTTTAAAGAGGCTTACAACTCTTGTGAGAAATTTGCTGTGGGACACTACTTTAGACATGATGGTTTTCTTTTCTATGATAATCGATTGTGTGTGCCTAACTGTTCTTTGAGAGACTTGTTTGTTAGGGAATCTCATGGAGGAAGTCTCATGGGTCACTTTGGTATTGCAAAGACTCTTAAAACTTTGCAGGATCACTTCTTTTGGCCTCGGATGAAAAGAGATGTGGAGAAACTATGTGAGAGATGTGCAACTTGCAAGCAAGCCAAGTCTAAGGTTCAGTCTCACGGTTTGTATACTCCTCTCCCTATACCTTATCATCCTTGGAATGACATATCTATGGATTTCATTGTTGGATTGCCTAGAACTAGGACTGGAAAGGATTCTATCTTTGTGGTTGTGGATAGGTTCTCAAAGATGGCACATTTCATAGCTTGTCACAAAACTGATGATGCATTGCATATTGCTAACTTGTTCTTTAAAGAGATTGTGCGCATACATGGCATGCCTAAGACTATTGTTTCTGATAGAGATACTAAGTTTCTTAGTTATTTTTGGAAGACTCTTTGGTCTAAGCTAGGTACTAAACTCTTGTTTTCTACTACTTGTCATCCACAAACTGATGGACAAACTGAAGTAGTTAATAGGACTCTAGGAACACTCTTGCGTGCATTCATAAAGAAAAACTTGAAATCATGGGAAGACTATTTGCCTCATTGTGAATTTGCATACAATCATGCTGTGCATTCTACTTCTAAGTTTTCTCCTTTTGAGATTGTTTATGGGTTCAATCCCAACTCTCCTTTGGATTTAATCCCTTTACCTGAGTGTGAAAGGGTCAGCATTGATGGCAAAAAGAAGGCAGAGATGGTGAAACAACTCCACGAGCAGGCTAGGCTCAACATTGAGGCAACAACCAAACAGTATGTTAAGCATGCTAACAAAGGAAGGCGTGAGATGGTCTTTGAAGTGGGTGATCAGGTCTGGATTCACCTAAGGAAAGAGAGGTTTCCCAATGAAAGGAAGTCCAAGCTGATGCCGCGGATTGATGGACCTTTTAAGGTCATAAGGAAGATCAGCAACAATGCCTACAAACTGGATTTGCAAGGTAAGTATGATGTGAGTAATAGCTTCAATGTTACTGACTTGATCCCTTTTATTGCAGATGAGCCAGATTTGAGGACAAATCCTTTTCAAGTGGGAGGGGATGATATGATCATGGACCAGCTAGTTGATAAAGATGAAGAAGGAGAGACTGAAGATACACTAGCTGAAGAGGAAGCTGTCCTAGCCATTCCCACAGGTCCTATCACTCGTGCAATGACAAGGAGACTCAAAGAAGCCGTTGGAAACATACTGAAGATCTCTAAGAAGCAAGAAGACTGTCTTGGTAGAAGCTTGAGCTACCAAGACACACTCATCACCATTCATGTGATCTTACCATCAAGCTGATCATCATCTAGGCAAGTGGCTTGGTATACTCTTTTTCCCTTGATTAGTTTTGTCCCACTGGGTTTTCTAATCAAGGTTTTTAATGAGGTATCAAGTTCACTTACACATTCCTAGTTGATGTATCTTGGATGCAACTCGGCCTAAGGCATCTTGGACCGACTTCATCATCTATCTTATATTATGTTTTAGTCTAAGTGTTGTGTTATTACTTTGAAACCGTGTGGAGCCTTTTCCTTTAAGTTTTCTTATGTTTTCGAGACCTTGTGCATGTACAAGGATCTCTCTATTTAAGTGTATCACAAACCCTCATTCTAATCTAAGTTATCTTTTGTTTAAACCTTGTGTTTTCTTCTCCTTTGCTTTCACGAGTTAAAGAGTGTCTGGTGTGTAGTATCCAGTCTGTTGGTGTGTAATATCCAACGCCCAAGGGTTTTAGAAAGGTGTGTCATATCCGATCTAAGCCTAGGAGTATCAAGGAGCCTTTCCGCAGCCTCTTGTGTCACCATTCGATCCACAGCCTTGATAAACTTGAGTCTTTGATTCGTTTATGCAAGGATCTATCCAAACCATCCAGAGAAGGGTCCTAGGATCTCATTACACTGACCGAGCCTTCACGGCTCCTTGGCTTGACCAGAACCATCCTTAGTTCCTGAAACCACAACCAGATAAGCATTAATCATAACCGAGAATAGAACGGATTGATTCTACAATGCTTGGCTTGGTTCCTAAAACTTAGATAAACCTCAGTCAACATAATCATAAAACGTATGAACCTACCTACCGTATCCTAAGTCATTCAACCAACCAGCCCTTGACTTAGAATCAGATAGATAGTCCATAATAGATAACAGAACACACGAACAGATCCGGATCGTCCCCAAAGACCAATCCGTCTATCCGGATAGAATCTAGGTGCGACCGGCCAATGGAGTCCGGCTCAATGGCCCAACGGACTCCCTTACCTGATCCGGCCTTAGGCCTGGATCCAATCGGCCTAGTAAGCCTCAAGCCTAATCCGGAAGGCTTAGCAACCGGTCAGACCTTGCGACTCTACCTTGGCTTAGACAAACCGTTACCTTGTCTTAACTAGACAAGCCATAGGCTGATCCATAAGGATCGGTCCTAGCCTGTCCCGAAAGACACCGTTTGGAACATGCACCCTTTGGCCAATCGTGCCTCCTGGTTCTCGTACCTTTTGATGTTCGCAACCTTTGGTAACTCGTACCTTTTGGTCCCTGACACCCTTTGGCAACTCACAACCTTTGAACACTCATGACTCTTGACAACTCGTGCCCTCTGGGTCATTCCCAACAGTTCGTCCTAACCGCCCAGTCTTGGTGCGATCGGATCATCCGTCTAACCGACCCGTGTCAAGGCTAGCGGTCTGGTTATGTTCGGCCAAAGCCTAGGGACGTGTCCCTTGGACTCAACCAACACAACCTTTCGTGTTTAACCAGAGAGAAGAGAAGAGAAACGAATTGAAATAGATAAGGAGAGCCGGATGGGACTTAGGAACCGACCAGAGCTGCGGTGCGGTCGCATGGACCGTCCGTTCGGTCTGATGGAGCCACGGCCCATCACATACCTTGTGAACCACATCTGGGTTCTCCATGCTCTTCTCCTTGTCTTGATCTCCCATTCTTGACCGGAGTTAGTTCTCAAACGATCAGAGTCGCCGGAACACAACACCACCACAATCGGCCTTTCTCTTGGCCGGAACTCTCTCTTTCTCTCTTTCTTTCTCTCTACGTTTTTCTCTGAGTATTTTACTCTGGAATTGGATAATGAAATCGACCAGAGAGCCCCCATATTTATAGAAAACGAGGGGGTAAGTCTTGCCCCACGAACAGGCACGACTTGCTAGCGAATGGGCACCATCGGCCAAGAGTTGCCCCCTTTCGGCCACTTGCATCCCTTCGCCCTTTCTGATTGGGTTTGGGGTCGGCCACAAGCCCAACCCACGCCCCAGGCCTCCTGGACACAGCCCACAGCCTTGCCCAAGGACCCAACAGCCCATGGCCTCATGGCCGGACCTCCCAGCCCGCCACTGACCCAGACCCGGACCATCGGCCTAAAGCCCGGACAGTCCGTCTAGCTGAGATGAGCTGACACTCAGCTGCCTCAGCTGAGTGAGCTAGTAGTCCAGCTAGTGGAGCTGACTTAGTAGGGACTGAGCTGGAGTGAACTGAACCTAGCTTCCTTGAGCTGGCCGAGCTACTCGTCCACTTCGTCCTAGCTACCGTCTTACTCGTCCTAGCTGACACTTAGCTCGTATAAGGTTAAGTCTAAGTTTCCTTATATCCTTAACCTTCTTTCTCGACCATGGAACGCTTGCCTTGATGTCTCAAGACTGGCTTGTACGTTTCCTCGAACCATGGCCGTCCCAACAATCCTATTCAGGATTGGGGGCGTGACAAGTCTCCCCCCCTTGGGATGGATTCGTCCTCGAATCCGAATCGAATGCTTCCTCGGAAACAAACTGGTCCAACCACTCTGGGTACTCTGCTTTCATTCTAGCTTCGGTCTCCCAAGTGATTATATCCTGACCATTACAGTCCCAGACGACCTTGACCATCTGGACCGTCTTCTTCCTTGTTGCGTTTTCCATCCTATCTATGATTCGAACTGGCCTCGTTTCCAAGGTTAGGTTCTTACCAAGATCGTCTGGAATGGCAGGAAGAGCGATGTCTTGGTCCGTCAAACATTTCCGAAGTTGGGAGACGTGGAACACATTATGAAATGCGTCCATCTTGGCCGGTAAGTCCAACTTGTAGGCCACCATCCCAACTCTTTCAATGACCTTGAACGGCCCCAAGTATCTCGGGTCTAACTTCCGTCTCCTGGAAATTCGGACTCGTCCTTTGAAGGTAATCATTTTGAGATACACCAAGTCACCTACTTGAAACTCGAGATCTTTCCTTCTTCGATCTGCATAGTTCTTTTGGCGATCTTGTGCCTGTCTCATCTTGTCCCTCAAGAACTTGATCTTTTCGGTTGTCTCTTCGACAATCTCCGGACCAATCATGCTGCGTTCCCCAACTTGGGTCCAGCATAAGGGTGTCCTGCATGGACGCCCATACAGAGCTTCGTATGGCGACATGCCAATACTACTATGGAAACTATTGTTGTAAGCAAATTCTACCAGAGGTAGATGTTTCTCCCAGGAATCACCCCAGTCTAGAACACATGCTCGCAACATATCTTCCAATGTCTGGATCGTACGTTCAGACTGTCCATCCGTCTGTGGGTGATAGGCTGTACTCATGTTCACCCTTGTTCCTAAGGCCTTTTGGAAAGCCTTCCAGAAGTAAGATGTGAACCTTGAATCCCTATCCGAGACTATGCTTGCCGGCACACCATGTAGTCGGACGATCTCATCAATGTACTTACGTACAATCTGATCTACCCCATCCGACTTCTTGATAGCCAGGAAGTGTGCTGATTTGGTTAGTCGATCTACCACAACCCAAACCGCATCCTTCTTATTCCTCGTGGTAGGGAACCCGGTCACAAAGTCCATTGTGATGTGATCCCATTTCCATTCCGGAATAGGCAAGCTTTGTAATAACCCACTAGGCACCTGATGTTCTGCTTTGATGAGTTGGCAAGTGGAACACTTGGCCACCCATTCCGCTACATCTGCCTTCATACGGATCCAATGATAGAATTTCTTAAGGTTCTGGTACATCTTAGTCGCACCAGGATGAACCGAGAATCTGGACTTATGAGCCTCCCTCATAATCTCTTCCTTTAGACTCCTATCATTAGGAACACTGATCCGACCGTTTACTAGGATGGTACCATCCCTTGCGATCTGGTACTCCGTCCTATCATTCTGAGCAACCTTATTCAGGTTCTCGTCCTGACCTTGAGCCAACCGGATTCGAGTAAGCAGGTCGGCTTGGTTAACCGCCTCCAACCCCAAAGCTTCGGTTGTCGTAGTCAGCACATTCAGCCGCAGAGCACGGACCATACCGTCCAGGTCGTCCGCCTCCCGTTCGGCCGATACATCAGCCCTCTTCCGGCTCAAAGCGTCTGCTACCAGATTAGCCTTTCCCGGATAGTAGGTGATGTCCAAATCGTAGTCAGCTACGAATTCCATCCACCTCCTCTGCCTTAAGTTTAACTCAGGCTGGGTGAATATATACTTAAGACTCTTATGGTCCGTAAGTATCTGAACTTTGGCGCCATACAAGTATGATCGCCAAATCTTTAAGGCGAATACTACCGCAGCCATTTCGAGATCATGGGTGGGGTAGTTTCCCTCATGTTTCCTCAACTGCCTGGACGCATAGGCAATGACTTTCCCATGCTGGGTCAATACGCAACCTAGTCCAGTGATGGACGCGTCCGTATAGACCACATATGGTTGATCGGCCTCCGGAAGCACTAGGACGGGTGCGCTAGTCAGCATGTTCTTAAGTGCGGAGAAACATTCCTCACACTCTTCAGCCCATGTGAACTTAACGTCCTTCCCAGTCAACCGCGTCATAGGCTGAGCCAAGCTTGCGAATCCTTTCACAAACTTTCTATAGTAACCTGCCAGCCCTAAGAAGCTTCTGACTTCCGTAGCACTGCGTGGTCGGGGCCAATCCTTGATTGCCCTGATCTTCTCTGGATCCACCGAGATGCCCTGATCGGAAACAATATGGCCGAGGAACCCAATACTCTTCTGCCAAAAGCTACATTTACTGAGTTTAGCATAGAGTTTGTGTTCTCGTAATCGTTCCAGCACGGCTCTCAAGTGTTTCCTATGAGATTCCTCATCCTTGGAATAAATTAGGATATCATCAATGAAGATGATCACGAATTCATCCAAGAAATCTCGGAACACGCTGTTCATCATTTTCATGAAAGCGGCAGGTGCATTGGTCAGACCGAACGGCATCACTACGAACTCGTAATGACCGTACCTGGTCCTAAATGCCGTCTTCCTAATATCATTTGGCTCTATAGGGATCTGATGATACCCTGAAGCCAAATCAATCTTGGAAAACCACTTGGCTCCTTTGAGTTGATCCAACAGTTCGTCTATCCTGGGCAACGGGTACTTGTTCTTCACAGTGACCCTGTTCAACCCTCGATAGTCGATGCACAGACGCATGCTACCATCCTTCTTTCTCACGAAGAGGACTGGTGCACCCCAAGGGGAGCTACTTGGCCGTATGAACCCCTTGTCAAGCAATTCTTCCAATTGCTTCTTTAGCTCGGCCATCTCGGCCGGAGCCATCCGGTACGGACTCTTGGACAGCGGAGCTGTCCCTGGCTCTAGTTCAATCGTAAATGGATCCGACCTATCAGGGGGGACACCCTGAGGTACCTGGAACACATCTGGGAACTTCGACACCAACGAATCCTCTGAAAGGTCTTTCAGACAGACAGAACTGCCCGGCTCTGTAGTTGTAATTGTAGCCAAAAAGGACTGACAACCCTGTTCCAACATCCGAATCGCTCGAACTGCTGAAACCACTACTTTCTCTTGAGCCGGACACAGACATTGGTACTGGATCGGTCGAAGCCCAGTCTCCAATTGCACACGACCTCTATGGCAATCGAGAGTGGCCCGATACTTTCCCAACCAGTCCATACCTAGGATCACTTCGTGATTCTTTAGGTGACACAGACCAAATCCACAGGGAATACCTTTCCCTGTATTGACACTGGGATATTTGACATGAGACCTAGTGAGTTCATGGCTTGCCCTCCGGCCGCCCTCACTATCCCAAAATTATCTCCAGCGTCCAGACAGAACAGACCCTTTCCGACCAGTCCCGGACTCACAAAACTATGTGTAGCCCCTGTGTCGAAAAGTACGTGGGTTTCCACACCACCAATCATGAGGGTTCCTAACAGAGACCCTCATCAGAATCCCCTAGACATTCTAGGTTCCATACCAAGCATTTTCTACTTGAATGTAAAAAGAAAAATTTAGGAATTACCAGAGATCGAATCAAACGATCCAGAAGCGCCGTCGTCCCGGAACAGCTCATACACCCTTGGTGTTGTGGTCGGCCTACTCTGGGTCGACTTGCCTGTGTCTCCACGGCCCTTCCCTTGTCCTCCTTGTAGCTTAGGACAATCCGACTTGTAGTGTCCAGTCTTGCCACATAGGAAGCAAGTCACGGAGCCGCTGCCACTGGACTGGTCTGAGAATCGGTTTGGTCGAGTGCAGTTTTGGATCGTGTGATCCATGCTGCCACATCGCACACAAGCCCCCATGGCCTTCCAGCACTCACCGGGATGATTCTTTCCACACTTGGGACATGTAGGTCGGCCACCAGAGGTCTTACCTCCGTCCACCTGGTCCCACTTCCTCTTTTTATCATTTGTTTTGCCCGACGGGCCAGACTGTGACTTAGCCTTAAGCTTAGCTTCTTCAGCCAAGTTAGACTCTAGCAAAGCCACCCGTTCCACCAGTTCTCCGACGGTGTTGAAAGTGCGGATCGAGCAATGGGTCTTCAGTTCGGGCCTTAGGCCTCGGATGAACCTACGGACCTGGACTGCCTCGTCCTCCAGCTCTCTTCCAACAAACCGTCTGAGCCGGTTGAACTCTTCTTCGTACTCCCGTACGGTCCTGCGGCCTTGGGCCAAATCTAGAAACTGAGCTTCCAGACGATCCCAAGCCTCAGCAGGGAAGTATTTGCGGTTGAATTCAACTTCAAAGTCCGCAAAACTTTCCAGACTCCCATTGGTGCGCTTGTCCACTGCAAGCCACCAGTTATGCGCGTCCCCTTCCAGGAAGTGAACCGCAATGTCGCGTCTGTAATCCACTGGACAGCGAGTTGATTGAAAGTTTCGGACCAACCTACTCCTCCACTCGTCTGCCACAATAGGGTCGGTGCTACCGGAGAAATGCTTCGTACCCAACCTGGATAAATGTTGAAGCAGACTCAGATAGTCCACCTTCTTTCCAGACTTTTCCGGTGGATCGATCTCGATCACCTCAACCGTTTCCACAACTGGACCATTGGTGTTGGGGGTGGTCGTAGCCACAGGCGTAGCCTGGCCAACCGAGGAGTTCACTAGTGGCGTGAACAGTTGCGCCATAGCCGCAACCTGAGTCCCCATTACCTTCATGGCCTCTAACAAGTCCTCTTTGGACAGTGTTGCGGGCACATTAGCCGTTCCATCGGCCACTCTCTCATGCTGGTCACCATCACGGTTAGCGTTCGAGGATTCCACTTCCTCATCACTCTCCCGATGTTCCTGACCATCCTGTTGCGTCCCCGTAAGATTAGCCTGATCAGTTGGCAACACGTCTCTAGTGTCAGCTGCGGCCGGATCGGTTTGCAATCCGGATAGATTGGTCCCGTCCATGGCCACTTGACTAGACTGACCGGCTGTTTTCTTACTCTTTCGGGACTTTCCCGATTTGCTTTTTCCAGCCTAAGGATTCAGACAATGTTAGTACGAAACACACTAACATAAACAAAACAAAACAATCCCTAGACTAAGCAATCAAACCTCACCGTGAGACCTAATCAGCTGGCTGCGTGTGTGTGTGTGGACTGCCTAACCCAACTATCCTAGAATCAAGCATGCTCTGATACCAACTTGTAAGACCCGAACCCTGGCCTCTCGACCTGATGGAGTCCGCAGGCTTACTTATTAATTTCTCTGCTTGTTTGATCCATTTTTAAGTCTATTAGTTACTAAGTCATATTCGAATATGAGGTTCATAAACAAAGGAACAGATTGCACAGCGGAATAACAATGTATAAACTTTGTATTACTTAGAAACATGAGATTCAATACACAACTTCTTAACAGTCTCATAGACAATCACTAGTTCATCCCTAGCATCATCTAACCACACGTTACACAGCCTCTCACTGACCGAGCCTTCACGGCTCCTTGGCTTGACCAGAACCATCCTTAGTTCCTGAAACCACAACCAGATAAGCATTAATCATAACCGAGAATAGAACGGATTGATTCTACAATGCTTGGCTTGGTTCCTAGAACTTAGATAAACCTCAGTCAACATAATCATAAAACGTATGAACCTACCTACCGTATCCTAAGTCATTCAACCAACCACCCCTTGACTTAGAATCAGATAGATAGTCCAGAATAGATAACAGAACACACGAACAGATCCGGATCGTCCCCAAAGACCAATCCGTCTATCCGGATAGAATCTAGGTGCGACCGGCCAATGGAGTCCGGCTCAATGGCCCAACGGACTCCCTTACCTGATCCGGCCTTAGGCCTGGATCCAATCGGCCTAGTAAGCCTCAAGCCTAATCCGGAAGGCTTAGCAACCGGTCAGACCTTGCGACTCTACCTTGGCTTAGACAAACCGTGACCTTGTCTTAACTAGACAAGCCATAGGCTGATCCATAAGGATCGGTCCTAGCCTGTCCCGAAAGACACCGTTTGGAACATGCACCCTTTGGCCAATCGTGCCTCCTGGTTCTCGTACCTTTTGATGTTCGCAACCTTTGGTAACTCGTACCTTTTGGTCCCTGACACCCTTTGGCAACTCACAACCTTTAAACACTCATGACTCTTGACAACTCGTGCCCTTTGGGTCATTCCCAACCGTTCGTCCTAACCGCCCAGTCTTGGTGCGATCGGATCATCCGTCTAACCGACCCGTGTCAAGGCTAGCTGTAGAAACCCGTTAAAAAAAAAAAAAAGAAAAAAAAAAGAGAGAGAGAGAATGGTCGAGTATCTTTGTGGTTGAGTCGCGGGCAATACAGATCGATCGGGAAATTTGAAGTACGAGAAGGTCGAAGAATGGATCGTGAGTGAAGCATGAGTTGAGATAAGCTGCTCTACCATTGTTAGAAATGTCTTAGATTGATCATACGGCAGTTTTGGAAGAATTACATTTTTGAAGCACGACGGTTTAGAAGCTCGACGTTTTGGAAGATTGACGTTTCTTCATCGCGAAGTTTTCTCGGAATATCTTCGTATCAGTAAAATATTATTCTGAAGACATTATAAGTCGGAAGCAGGACGGGAAGCAAGCACGACGGGAAGCAAGCACGATGGGATTGAAGCACGACAGGAAAACCCGAAGTTGGGCGAAAACCCTAATTTCGGTATTACGAAATTCTTTGAGGAAGCCGGAGGCTCGGGAAATATTTTTAAAGGATATCAGACATCATCTGTAGTTTATTAAAAATATTCAGAGAATCAGAATGGGAGCAGAAAAATATTTGGGATTGATCGCGGGTCAGAAATTCACAAGAAGGGTCGAAATCGCGCAAAGGAACCGAGAAGCTCGAGGTGGCTTGATCTAAGGGATATGAACGTGGTGGCAACTGTCTAACCAGCTGAGTGTCAAGAGAAGCTCGAGGTGTCACCGTGCATGGAAGCTGCACATGCAGCTTGACACATAGAAGCACGAGGTGGAACGGCCAAGCACGAGGTGTCTCCGCGCATGCAACCGAAGCATGCTGATCGACATGTGTGAGGATGTGTGGCGCCTTGCATGAGCTCCAGTCATGCAGCCTGACATCTGGGAGGAGGGGTGGCGTCCTGCATGTATCCTGGACATGCAGCCAGCCATGTGGAGCACGAGGTGTCGCTGTGCATGCGTCCGGAGCCATGCGGAGCGACACACGGGCTGCCACCAACCTGAAGCTGATTGGCTGGTGTCTCCTATAAATACCCCACGACCCCAGCTCATTTCTTCACATCCAGACCTTTCAAAAGCAAGTTAAAACCTTGAGAGAAAAGTAGAAAAAGAAAGCAAGTGATTCCGAGCTATTTCGAGAGTTTTAGAGAGTTTTCGAGATCAGTTCTCTATTGATTTCGAGTCATCGCCTTGGGAAGGTTCTGTCCAACTGAAGGTCAATCAAGTGAAGATCAGATCAGATGGGAGTCAAGTCAACGTGGCCATAGAGAGAGAGAGAGAGAGAAGGAAGTGATCGATTCTAGAGTATGGTCGATTCTGAAGACCGATACTCCACCGAGAAGGCCAGTTCCGTCCAATCGGCGATTCTCTACGATTGTGACGCGGAAGCTCTGTCCAATTCAATTCGTCCAAGCCAGTCATATTCTATGATGGTCTAGTGGAGGTGCTGCCCAGAGTTAGTTCAGAACCACGGGTTCAGATCAGTCGAAGTTCTGCTCGATACTCCGCGGGAAGTCCGAAGAACTGTCCAGAAGCTAGAGGAGGTTCTGTCCGAGTCCAGATCAGCCTGTCGAGGCCTGTCAACTTCTTCATGGTGAAGCCAAGGTTGTGTCCAAGACAAGATCAGTCCATTCCAGTCCAGTCAAGGCGTCCATTGGGTTTTGGCCAAGTCTTCTCCGATCAACCAGCTGCTTCTCGCCTAGAACACTGTGAGTTGGTTTGTTTGAATTCCACTTGGAATTTAGGGTAGATCGAGTCTGCATATAGATTAGAATGATCACGTTATTGAATGGTAGAGTCCTTAGGGTTATTTTATTTATGGAACCGGACTCAGTTTAGCAAGGGCTAAGCTGAGATGAATGGAATTAAGACTGAGTTAATAACCTGACTAGGACTAGGGCTAGGATGCATCATGTTTTCTATTATTGCGTGTTGATATTATTGAGTGCAGGTTCCCGTTATCTTTAAAGATAGTTTCTCAGTGGGAGGCTGGACTATCTGGGTAACGGTTTGATTGTGTTGTTTAGTATTCATATTATTGTTTAGTAGTTAGTACTAATTGTCTTAGGCCATATAGGCCGGACTACTGGTACTAATGGGTTGTGTTGTGGAGTCGTGTCTAGTTAGGATCTGGAACTTTAATCTTAGGTTAGGTTCTAGATTGAGTTTGTGTTTGTGTGAGTGTGCCGACAGTAATGTGGCGTGACCCGCCCATACTAGGCTTGTGTAGGGGTGATTAGTGTTTCCTCGGCCTGTACCAGCGGGTTCAAGGAAACCCCTTATTCGCTTGATCGGGACTCAGACTCATACA
>NW_026016030.1:0-1740 GCF_020379485.1 Brassica napus | reverse complement strand
GTAATTTTTAAAAAAATCAACACAAGTGTTACTTTAGATAATTATACTTGACAATTTGAACCAAAATGGACAAGGCATGTGAGGATTTATGCCTAAGTAAAAAACCTTTAAAACCCTGAAGCTCCAAAGATGACCACCACCACACTTTAATTCTTATGTTCTCATTTAATATCAAAGAGACCAAAGCATGTGAATCTTCATTTTCTCGTCCTTCTTTGACATTTCCACAACTATAACTATTCCATGATCGGTCCCTTAGCATCATCCTCCACTATTCCATCACAATATACAGCTCTCACTAATAATCAATACAATGCTGAAACATCAAAATCACATCTTGTAAAATCACAATTTGTTTTTCATTCCTTTCATATCTTTGCATGATCATTATAACCTCAAGTTCGCAAGATATCCTTCCTTCAAGCATGCATACTTATTTGAAAAGTGGAAAACATTAATTTCCTTGTTTTTTAACATTTCTAGATTACATTGATCATAAAGCAAGTTACACACTGATTTGTTTAACACCAAGTTGGCGAGTTATGACAAACTCCCAAAGACTACTAAAAGCCAGCGGAACAAACAATGTTCCCTAGAAAACAAAAGCCGACAGAACCATAGTGATTCTCCGGAGACTTAACTACAACTTATCAAACACCATTTAAGAGGCCAGAGTACACATAATAAGCAGAACAACATCTTTAAGCAAAACACTCTATAAAGAGAAATCATATTAAGCAAAAGAAATCAAAATATAGGTTCGCTCTGTGTTTAAAAGGGCTTAAGATACAAAGATGAGACCCAATGGCCATAACAACCACGAGAAAAAAAAAACTAATCAAATAGTAAAAAGAAAACGTATTTTCAAATTTTCACTAGTCAAGTTTCTGACCATAGATTAAACAATTCGCCGACCGGAGGCATCTCCCTAAAAAATCTATCGAACTCCGTCGTCTCTACACCTCCCTCTGCTTCTCTTCCGCCGCCAAAATACTGATGTGATGAATCTTTTCCACCGTACCCTTGAGCGGGAGAATTCGAAAGGACCCTCAGCGACGACGGCGTTTTTACCGGTGAGTTCTTGAACAATCGACTTGAAGCTCCGAGCATCTGTCTGGATGTACCGTGTGTTAATGAAGACAACCTTCATCGGCTCAGACCTAACTCTAGACATACTTTGATGATCTGCTTTTTTTTAAGACAACAAAATTAGAATGTGTTTTGGCCTCTGAGTAATTGCCTGTTGAATCTCCAGATGCTTGTTATATGTGTAGACAAATACATGGGGTATATATACAGAGGACCAAAAAATTATGTGTTGTATTTTAAAAGTATATATTTCAGAAACATTTAGTGTTGCGATTCCTTATGAACTATATGGATAAGAACATTTCTTTATTGTTGTAGCATAATTTAAAATCATATATAAACGCAACTATTATATAGGTTGGAATGATATATTGATTCTGGTACATGCTTACGTATGGTGTTACGATCATAGGCTTTTTCATGAATAACGATTTTTTTCATATAAGGATGTTTCCACTTACTATAGAAATTTGACTCAGTTAACCAACGTTGCAATTATAACAAAGAGGTGTGTAACCTAATGGATCAAATTAAACTGGAGATTGTAACTTTATTGATAGATACTTTTTAAACAAATTTGATAGGTGTTTAGAATTTTATACGAGTAACAAACTATTTATAATTTTGGACAACAAGGAAAAATATTTCGTT
>NW_026016029.1:0-32613 GCF_020379485.1 Brassica napus | reverse complement strand
TAAAAGGAAACATTAATTCCTTGTTTTTTAACATTTCTAGATTACATGATCAAAAAGCATTAAGTAAGTAAAGTTACACACTGATTTGTTTAACACCAAGTTGGCGAGTTATGACAAACTCCCAAAGACTAAAAGCCAGCGGAACAAACAATGTTCCCTAGAAACAAAAGCCGACAGAACCATAGTGATTCTCCGGAGACTTAACTACAACTTATCAAACACCATTTAAGAGGCCAGAGTACACATAATAAAGCAGAACCAACATCTTTAAGCAAAACACTCTATAAAGAGAAATCATATTAAGCAAAAGAAATCAAAATATAGGTTCGCTCGTGTTTAAAAGGGCTTAAGATACAAAGATGAGACCCAATGGCCATAACAACCACGAGAAAAAAAAACTAATCAAATAGTAAAAAAGAAAAAACGTATTTTCAAATTTTCACTAGTCAAGTTTCTGACCATAGATTAAACAATTCGCCGACCGGAGGCATCTCCCTAAAAAATCTATCGAACTCCGTCGTCTCTACACCTCCCTCTGCTTCTCTTCCGCCGCCAAAATACTGATGTGATGAATCTTTTCCACCGTACCCTTGAGCGGAGAATTCGAAAGGACCCTCAGCGACGACGGCGTTTTTACCGGTGAGTTCTTGAACAATCGACTTGAAGCTCCGAGCATCTGTCTGGATGTACCGTGTGTTAATGAAGACAACCTTCATCGGCTCAGACCTAACTCTAGAATATTGATGATCTGCTTTTTTTTAAGACAACAAAATTAGAATGTGTTTTGGCCTCTGAGTAATTGCCTGTTGAATCTCCAGATGCTTGTTATATGTGTAGACAAATACATGGGGTATATATACAGAGGACCAAAAAATTATGTGTTGTATTTTAAAAGTATATATTTCAGAAACATTTAGTGTTGCGATTCCTTATGAACTATATGGATAAGAACATATTTCTTTATTGTTGTAGCATAATTTAAAATCATATATAAACGCAACTATTATATAGGTTGGAATGATATATTGATTCTGGTACATGCTTACGTATGGTGTTACGATCATAGGCTTTTTCATGAATAACGATTTTTTTCATATAAGGAGTTTCCACTTACTATAGAAATTTGACTCAGTTAACCAACGTTGCATTATAACAAAGAGGTTTGTAACCTAATGGATCAAATTAAACTGGAGATTGTAACTTTATTTGATAGATACTTTTTTAAACAAATTTGATAGGTGTTTTAGAATTTTATACGAGTAACAAAACTATTTATAATTTTTGGCAAAAAGGAAAAATATTAATTTATGGTATTTTTAACGAAAATATTAATTTACGGTCAATCACGGTATTATTACATTGTTTATATATTTGTTGTCTTTGACGTGATTCTTGTATGGGGTAAAACAGGTTTGACCGGTATTATTCTAGCAGCCTTGACTGACCAAGTACTAGATGGACTTTTGTTATTATTATCTGGAAACTATTGATCGAGAAAATAATCATATTATATACTGTAGTTTAGTGGGTCAAAAACTCAAAGCACGCCTTAGTTGATTGAATATGTGGAATCATATCACGTACCGTCGCTCTGATACTCTAACTAAAGGAGTAATGGTAGAACATCCAGGCGAAGGAGGTATGCTGCAAGCCCATGTATCCACCTGGGTGCAAGTGCAAGCAAAAGAATTTTATCCCATTCCAGATCCTCGCACAGGCATGGTTTCCCTTATGCGTCACCAATACACCCTCAGAACAGAAGGCGCAATGTCGTGCAAGTAGGACCCACATCTCCATCTCCCCCACGACAACCTACACGGCAGCCAGACGCAATTGCGACAAGCTCTCAGCAGGGTTTTCACAACCTTCCTCCGCGTCTTCCTTAGTAGTGTTGAGCTGGAACTGTTATGGTTTGGGGAACCCCATAACAGTCCAAAGGCTCACTGACCTAACAAAGAAATGTTCTCCAGACATCATCTTCATTTCTGAGACCAAAAACCAAGACGAGATGGTGATGTCTAAGTTAGAGACCCTGCGCTATGAAAAGCACTTCCTCCTATCTCCTGACTCCCCTGCATCTGGGGGTTTAGCCCTCCTCTGGAAAACCGATGTTGAGATTCAGATACTCGCGACAACCCGCAACTTTATTGACACACTAGTCAGCTTCAAAGGTACTTCTTTCCATGCTACCTTCGTATATGGAGCTCCTGAGATTGCTGAGAGACAAGCAGTATGGGACCTCCTCTCGGATATTGCATCAACAAGGAGCACTCCCTGGTTCCTCACCGGGGATTTCAATGAAATCATAGACAACTCCGAAAAAGCTGGCGGAACGGAAAGGCCAGAGAGCTCATTTGGTGCGTTTAGGTCCTTCTTATCTTCGAGCGACCTGTTTGATATTAAGCACACGGGAGACTTCTTGTCATGGAGAGGACAGAGGCACTCACACTTGGTTCACTGCCGCTTGGACAGATCTCTGGCAAATAGTTCATGGTCTGACCTCTTTCCCAATGGCAGAACACACTACCTCCCTTTTGAGGGATCAGATCACAGGCCTATACTTTCCACCTTCGATTCGAAGAGAAAGAAATCATCGGGCGTGTTCCGCTATGATCGTCGACTCCGCAATAACGAAGTAGTAACAGCGCTAGTCAAAGAGGTATGGGAGGCGGCTCAAGGCCTGTCAGTTGCTAATAGAATTAGCAAATGCAGGAAAGCAATTGTCAATTGGAGCAAGGAGTTCTACATCAACAGTCAGAAGAAAATTACCGATCTCAAATCTGCCCTGGATGCTGCTATGGCGTCAAGAACAGCAGATACGGAAACCATCTCGCTGATAAATCAGGACCTCCTAAAAGCCTACAAAGAGGAGGAGGAATATTGGAAGCAGCGGAGTCGACAATTGTGGCTCACACTGGGCGACAAAAATACGAGCTTTTTTCACGCGTCCACTAAGAGTCGAAGAGCTAGGAACAGAATAACAACAATTGAAACAAACTCAGGCATTCCGGTTTATGAAGAGGATCAAATTGCAAAGGTGATATCTGAATATTTCAAAGAGATTTTTACCTCTTCAAACCCACCAGCGACAGAAGTGGTCTTCAGAGCACTCACCCCCTGCATCTCCCAAGCTACAAACGATAAGCTGACACTGCTACCGTCTACAGAGGAGATCAAGGAGGCGATGTTTGCCATACATCCTGACAAGGCCCCGGGGCCTGATGGTTTTTCTGCGAGTTTTTTCCAGTCGAACTGGAGTGTGGTGGGACCTGCAATATCAAAAGAAATTCAATCTTTCTTCACTACAGGCGCTCTACCCTATTCAATCAACTCAACGCACATTAGGCTCATCCCAAAGATCCCCAGCCCCAAGCTAGTCTCTGACTACAGACCTATTGCCTTATGTAACGTCTATTATAAGGTGATATCAAAAGTCCTAGCCCTACGACTCAAACCGGTACTTCAAGATGTTATCTCCGAGACACAAAGTGCCTTTGTACCGGGCCGGGCCATTTCGGACAACGTACTAATCACCCACGAAGTCTTACACTATCTAAAGGCATCGGGAGCTGTCAAACACTGCTCAATGGCAGTAAAGACAGATATAAGCAAGGCTTATGATAGATTAGAGTGGTCTTTTATCCGTGCTGTACTAGAGAGAATGGGTTTTTGTGATACCTGGATCATGTGGATGATGCAGTGCATTTCCACGGTGTCATACTCTTTCCTCCTGAACAACGAGGTGATAGGTGAAGTAACTCCGCAGCGTGGAATCCGTCAGGGTGATCCCCTATCACCATACATCTTCATTCTTTGCGGGGAGGTGCTGTCGGGTCTCTGTCAAAAAGCACAAGCGAGTGGCTTACTACCAGGACTACGCGTCGCAAGGAATAGCCCTAAGCTAAACCACCTACTGTTCGCAGACGATACTATGATTTTTACAAAAACGGAAGAAATAAATTGTACCGCGCTTATGGAGATCCTGCATAGCTATGAATGTGCTTCTGGACAGATGATAAATACACAGAAGTCCTCCATATCGTTCTCCTCCAAGACACCTCCTGACATAAGAGCTCGAGTTAAGGCTCAACTGGGAATTGAAAGAGAAGGAGGCGTGGGGAAGTACCTGGGGCTCCCTGAGCATTTTGGTAGACGTAAAAAGGATCTCTTCGCATCGATCGTGGACAGGATGAAGCAAAAGGCAATCTCATGGACCACACATTTCCTCTCCACCGCAGGCAAAGCTACTATGCTTCAAGCCGTTCTGTCTGCCACCCCTTCTTTCGCCATGTCATGCTTTGAACTTCCAGTTAGTCTTTGTAAACGCATTCAATCTGTTCTCACTAGGTTTTGGTGGGACGATAAGGAGGGAGAACGGAAAATAAGCTGGATATCTTGGGACAAAATGACACTACCTAAAGGGCTGGGAGGCTTGGGCTTTCGTGATATACAAGCTTTCAACCACGCACTGCTAGCTAAGATAAGCTGGAGAATTCTTACAAAGCCTGATTGCTTACTTGCGCGGGTTCTGTTAGGAAAATACTGCCACAAGGCCTCCTTCCTCAAGACCCCTTCGGCTTCTGCTATCTCTCATGGTTGGCGTGGGATACTGGCGGGGCGTGACTTGCTCCTGCAACATCTGGGTAAGGCAATCGGAGATGGAGAATCAACAAATCTCTGGACAGATTCTTGGATAAATCCAGAAACAAACCTTAAACCTATTGGACCTGTCTTCCTTATCGACAAAGACCTGATGGTAGCAGATGTCCTTTCCAGAGAGAAAAAAGAATGGAATGAAGCAAGGATCAACAACCTACTCCCTGAGTTAGCCACATATATCCTCGCGCTGAAGCCCAGCTTACTCGGAGCTCCTGATACATTTATCTGGCCACTGGACAAGTCAGGCCAGTACACAGTCAGATCAGGTTACTACTCAGTACAGGCGCCAAAGTACCTTCAAGCTGCACCACCGGTAGATCGTGGTATCCCCTGGAACTGGAAGAAATTTATTTGGACACCTGAGCTCCTACCAAAGTTGAAGTTCTTTCTCTGGAAAGCAGCCGCGAACGCACTCCCAACTGGGGCAAATCTCCAGACCAGAGGACTCCTCAACAACACAAACTGTATCAGGTGTGGAGCAAGGGAAACCATCGACCACATTCTGTTCCAATGCAGCTTCGCTAGAGAGGTGTGGGAGAATGGACCCTGGCGAGTTGCTGTTCTCACTGATGACTCATCGTCCTTCAAGCCTTTGATAGAGAGCGCCCGGAACTGGCACAACCTTCCCCCTTACGGAATCACGAGCAACGCCTTTCCCTGGTTCTGTTGGAACATCTGGACATCCAGGAATCAATTGATCTTCGAGAAGAGAGTAATCACACCACACGCAACTGCGCTAAAAGCAATCCTCTCCCAAAAGGAATGGGAACAGGCGCAAGCAAATAGACCGTCTACAGCTCTTCCAGTGACCACGCTACCCAGGATCATCTGCAATGAGGATACCGTCTTCTGCAACACAGACGCCGCATGGCGATCAGACCGAAAAGCAGCCGGATTGAGTTGGATCTTCACGGACCGGAACGCCCAGGAACTCCACAAAGCGTCCACGCCCCAAGCAAACGTCTCCTCCGCCTGCATGGCTGAGGCCCTAGCAATCAGAGAGGCGCTAATCCAGGCCTCATCCCTCCAGTTCACCAACATCTGTCTACGCACAGACTCTCAAGTGCTCGTCAGAGCTATCACCACGAGAAGACGATCGACGGAACTCTACGGAATTTTATCGGACATCGACTCGCTGGCGTTCTCCGCTTCCTCCCCCTTCCACTCATGCTCTTTCACCTTCACCCCGCGGGCTTGTAATGGGCCAGCGGATTTTTTAGCTAAATCATGTCTTGTTTCTTATTTGGGCCTGAGGCCATAACTCTCTTTGTTTGATTTAGTTCTAATGAAAGTAACCAGTTGATCAAAAAAAAAAGGATCCTTATTACTAATGGGCCACGGTTCAGGCTTTTGAATCTATGTTCAACCCATAACGGGCCGGCTTAGTTCACGTTTCGGGCCGAATACTGTATGTCTAACTAAAACAAGTTTTTCAAACTGTCCCTTGCATCAAATTAGTTTTGAACTTTGTGTTTATGTTGCCATTCAATTTAAATTTGTACATAGCATATTTTTGTTAGAGCCAAAGCTTAAACAATATTAAAAATTTAAAATATTTGCCGACAAAATGTATAATAACTTTTTACTTTTTGTTTGGTTCAACTGTATAACAATTTCCAAGTACATAATTAAAGAACACAGGCAGCTGGAGTAGCATTAGGAAAAGACCCAGATAAATGCCACGTTATGATTTAATACCAAATCAATGGTTTAATGACCAAATCAATGGTTTAATGATCGTAATATAAGTGAAATCATATAAGCCTTACTTTAAGCAACAAGAAAGAAAGTACAGTTTCCGATAATAAAAACGCATACTACTGTAATGGTATTAAAAATTATCAATAATACAGTGATATCTCCTTCCGAATCGAGATGTTAGCTGACAAATAAGTATAAAAATATATCATATCTCGACTGAAATCGTGGATATAATAATTAAGATCTTGGCGTAAACGTGAACATCTATTAGTCCACATATTCTATAAGGAAAAGATAAATTTTAAATATCGAATAATTAATTATGTGATGTTACGTGTAGCACTAAACTACGAAAACCTTATTTTCGTGGTAACTCTATAAAGACGAGAACACCAATCTCTTTATCCTTCACTAGATTCGTTTTCCGCGCTACGCGCGGATTACATGATTCAAATTTGTTAATTTACAAATTTTTCCACTACATTTACAATATTACTAATTGTTTATAAAACATTTTAAAATACAATAATTTTATAGTTCATTTGCAATAATTTATTTTATTTGTTTTAAATTTTTAGTGAAAGCATATTTTAAATCATGTGATACAATATTCTAAATTGAAAAATTTTACTGGTGAAAGATCAATTTTTTTTTAAAAGTATTATATTATATTAAATTAAATCACAGATTAATACAAAACTATACATGTCTTTAGTTGTAATTACAAAAGAGACCCTAGGATAGACCTAAAAAATTTTTTATCACAAATATAGACCTCAAATATCAAAATGACCAAAACGTTTTATTAAGGGGTGTATTTTTGGGTTTATGATTTAAAATTTAGGGTTTATGATTTAGGGGTTAGAGTTAAGGGGGGGGGGGGGTTTGGGGGTATGATTTCAAATTTTAAAAACTAAAAAATATTAAAATTTTCAAAATAAAAAAGATCTATTTGAGAGAATTGCCCATAACAAAATTAGTTAGATATTTTAAAATTTTGTTTTAGTTAAAATGAAATATAAATTTAATTTTAAAATAAATACGACATTAACTAAATATTTAAAAGTTTTGTTTAAAAGAAAAATAAAACATAAATTTATTTTAAATAAATTTGAAATTACTTAAATATTCAAAATGTTTATTTTAATGAAAAAATGAAATATATATGTTTTAATGAAAAAAAAAATATGAAAATATTTTATTCAGATAGAATTTCAGAGTAAATATAGTAAAGCATGTGTATAGTAAATCATTATTAAGCACAGTTGCTTCCTGCCTTGTGCACCCAACTTTGAACTGGTACAAACACAGATCATGACAAGTTAGTTAATTAACTATAAATATCCAAACTTTGTATTACATGCTTCTGCTGCCAGAATTATCAATCTAGGAAAAGAAAAGATTCCTGAAGTCAAGATCACATCCAACATGAGTTTGTAATAAAGATAGCAATATCGTTGCGTTAACATCCCATAAAGAGTCAGCAACTGGAGTTACGTTTTCAGTGTATTATATGACCAATCCCAGATGTATATAATATACTAATGATCAAGCATGCATTCTCCAAATTTTTTGAAAAGGAAGTGGCATAAAATAATTTGAAAAGGAAGATATGTATACTTTGTTATATGAAATCACCAGTTACACTTACTTATTTGGTTTTTCAAAAAGTAGTCAGAGTTTTCCATCTTTATCATGCACTATTATTGGCATAATTTGCCTCGTGCTATTGAACTCAAGAATGTTCAAGACTTTGTACAACCTGCAACAAAAAGCCATTTCAGGACTCGAGTTAAAGATTAGATTAAATTTTGATGGCATACATCAAAAAAGAGATGGATAATTTTGTTAATTTGGTTGATGTGTTGAACTCTAGATCTGGCCTCGTTGACATAGCTGGTTCTGCCAATTCGAGATGTAATATTCCGCACAAAATAACATTGAAAACTTGACCCTTCTGTTTGAAGAAATATATAGGAAATTCACCTTTGATTGATCAAAGTTCTGAGCTGGGAAACCTTGAAACTGGGAAAGGGAAGCTTCATATCAAACAAAGGATTTCCCTCGATCAGCTTCTGCAACTCAGTATACATTATATTCCTGGCTGATTTTGTATCACCATATTTTAACAATTTCTCGTTTTTCTTGTCGAGATATCAAACACACACACACACACACACACACACACACACACACACACTCTTAAACACCAAAGTGTATGCTTTCCAGAAAATTCAGTTATATAAAGTGAACAGAAAATTTACCTAAAATTCTCTAGAGTCAGAAGCTGAGTGATCTTTTTGTAAAGTTAGTTGAAAGCCGCAAAAACATTCAGGTCTGTGGCTAATATTTGAGCAGATTTGCTTTGTCATTTCTGCAAAAAATCATACAAACACTATTAATCAAGAAAGAGCATAGACAAAACCATACATTCGAGCAATAATTTTTTTAAAAAAAAAAATCATTACCAATCTGGAGCTTCAATATACTTATGCTTCCTAATCTCAAAGGAATTTTTCATAACAGTATCAATTATCATGACTAAATTTAAAAGCTTAATTTCGTCGATGTATAATATCGAATCAAATCAGATCAGATTTAGAACATTAAACTTAACATAAGCTTACCAAGAGTTTATGAAGAGATTCAATACGAAAGTTCTCGAACGAAAAAACATCTTTCATCTTCTGCTACGTCGTCTCTTCGGCAGTGGCGATTCAGTTGCAGGGATCTAAATGGCCGATCTAGACAGAAATTTGCGTACTCTGATCATAATACAAACTCTAACTCTTCTTCAACACGCCTCGACTGGGTTTCGTGCAGTTGAGTTGGAGTTTGTCCAGCCATAGCTGCGGTAGGTATTTTCATATAGCTTTGGAGAATACTTGAACTTCGTAAGTGGCCAAAGGGTTATATAGATGGAGATGGAGAAGTTGAAGAGAGTAGGTTGGGGTTTTTGATCTGATTAAGGTGTTAATGGCTCTGAACAGTGGAGAAAGTGTATATATCTAGCCAGAATTTTGAAAGATGGTGGTATGAATTATTTAATGGTGTATTGTGATTTGCCTTAACTATTTTAAGCGTATAAAAATTGTGGAAGTTAGAGTTAACGAAGAGGGAGGAATATGATATGCTATTGGCTGGAATGATACATTGAATTGGTGTGAAGGTTTTGTGAGGCCCAGCAATTTGTCATTAAGAAACTCATAATGACATGACTAAATGATTGGTTCTAAATATTTTATCATATGTGGCATGCTTAAGAAGGCTTGAAATTAGTTGCTTTTATATAGTGGGATTCTACATATTCAAAAAAGACATTAATAAATAATAAGTGCGCAGTTGAAAACAGTTGCTGATCTAAAAAAAATGGCGGACGAAGTGATTCTGCTTGATTACTGGCCAAGCATGTTCGGTATGAGGACGAAGATGGCTTTGGCTGAGAAAGGAGTGAGTTATGAGTACATCGAGACAGATCCATGGATTAAGACTCCTTTACTCATCGAGATGAATCCCATTCACAAGAAGATTCCTGTTCTCATCCACAAAGGTAAACCGATCTGTGAATCTCTTATCCAGCTCGAGTACATCGACGAGGTTTGGTCCGGTACATACCCAATGCTCCCCTCTGATCCTTACCAGAAAGCTCAAGCTAGGTTCTGGGCAGATTTCATTGACAAAAAGGTAAACGATCTCTAATATAATATAGCCCAATAAAACATTGGTTTAGTCCCTAATTTTTAATCAAAATTTTAGGACCGGTTCAGTTGAAATATATCTTTTTTATAAATATTCTTATAATCAGATTGATTTAAATATAATCGAAGTTTTAGATGTTTTAAACTCAAGAACTTGTATTTTTTCCAAAAAAAAAAACAGATTGTTAATGACTTTGTTTGGTTCTTTTGTGTTTGTGTGTTCAGTTTTATGACCCATCATGGAAAGTATGGGGAACAAATGGAGAAGAGCAAGTTGCAGCCAAGAAAGAACTGCTTGAACATTTTAAGACACTTGAAACAGAGCTTGGAGACAAAACTTACTACGGTGGGGAAGTGTTTGGGTTCCTAGACATAGCGTTGATGGGTTATTACAGCTGGTTCAAAGCTATGGAGAAGTTTGGTGAGTTCAGTATCGAAACAGAGTTCCCAAAGTTGACTGAGTGGACCAAGAGGTGTTTAGAGAGAGAGAGCGTGGTTAAGGCATTGACGGATTCTGATAAGATCCTTGAGTATGCTTATGTCCTCAGGAAGAAGTTTGGAGCCGAGTAGATGCTTTTGATGTTTGCCTAACTTGGTCTGAACAGTGAACACACAAGGAAACAAAATGGTTCGGTATCAAGACCGTTATGTTCTGTTCTGTTATGTAATATCTGTATTTTCTTTGTTTGTGTACTTTCAACTTTTTTCTTTTGGAACACAATGTACTTTCTACTTTCTAAAAGCATGAAAATCCATAATAAAATAAATGTTTGAATTGGATATCTAAATCTCATCAAATCAAGAAAACCGATTTAAAATTCTGAATGACTTTTGATTTTATTGAATTAGTTTTTTTGGTTATATATTCGATAAATGAAAAATTGAACCCATAAGCAAAATATGCAAGATATATTTATTCAACTCAAACAACTCAAAAATCATTAAGTACTTGATTTTAAAAAATATATATTAGTAAAACTAAAAAAAAAAACTCAGCTCACGATCCATACATATTCAGAGGACTTGTTCTTCCTTTCGTGCCTAATACGAAAATAATTTGTATATTTGATATTTTTTTCTCGATCAATTATGTCAATCTCATCTGACACTGACACCCCATAGCCAATAATTGATCCATCCAATTACAACACATAGTTGAATTAACGAGTCAATTACTTGTTTTGCTGTTTATAATGGAATATTAATATTTATTATTAGTTAACAACAAAACACATCATGCTGTTTTGATGTTTAAACTATTTGCTCCCAATATTTTATCAGATAAGAGCATCCTTAGTGGTAAATTTCTCAAATCTAATCTCTCAGCTATTTATTAATAAACTAAAGTTATTTAGTTGCATGATTAAATTTAATTGTTAAAACCACTAGAAAATGAACAAGTGTAGAAATCATTTCTCTACATCCTCTTAAAAGTTAACAATCGATTCTAACTTTAATTACATTCCCTTTCTTATTTTTTTTGTTTATTTTATTATTTTGTTTCTTGAAAAAGTGGGGTGAGAAACTACCACTAATGTTGCTCTAATGATATAAACTTAAAATGTTTAGAGGGAATATGGCTGTTAACCAAGGCTTATGCTTATGGAAATTTGGAGGCAGAGGAAAAAAAAAAGACCTTTGCAGCCAGAGTATTTATTTGTTCCACCAAAAATCACAGCGGGCTATTACTCATAGTTAGTTGCTTTTTTATTAAAAGGGGCCAACAAACCAAGTAAACCATAAATACTATGGAAAAACATAGCAACACTATTAGTTACTCGATCTATACATTTACTCTCTCTACAAAGAACAAATGTTCCAGAACGTAGTGTCGGTCACGAGATTGGAACAGCTCCAAATTTTAGTATCCTATAAACATGGTTTACATTTTTGAAAATATATAAACGAAGAAATATTTACTTTAACCAAGTTGCTTTGGTCTAGTGGTATAGGAGCTCCAGCTGGAGTGTCCGCCCCTGGGTTCGAGCTTTGGCCACTGCAGAATTTACATATGGGCTGCAGCATCCGAGACCGAAGACCGTTATACGGTGAGCCACATGGTGACGCCCTGGCAGCGTCCATGCTCACTTCGGTCTCTAGTATGGACCACTTCGGTGGGGCCAGGATACTCGGTTAGCAAAAAAAAAAAAAAAAAAAATATTTACTTCAAAGTTCAAACCTAGCTAGGGCTTTGATATAAATGCTAACTGGTTTCCTAACTCAGTCCGTAGACCATATCGTAAGAAACTTATCTATGATTTTCTGTAAACATGCACGATGCTTTGTTACGTGTTAGTATTAGCTACAGTTTTCTTAAGACTGAAGCGAGAAACGACGTCACAATAAAAGAGATGGATAACAATCTTTTTTTTTATATATATAGATATTTCTTATAACGTCGTATCTACACAAAATATTACAGTGAATTGATTATAGAGGAATAGAGCTTCGTACTAACAATCACAATGACTTAGCTTAGATCGTAGTGGAGCGATCTAATCTTCACATGTTTGGCGTTGTTGTCAATTTGGAAACCCTTAAATGTTTCCGTCTAGGGAAGTGCGACATGATTGTCATGAATATCGAAATTAAATGCATTCACCAACCCTATCGATCCAACACTTTCTTTTATCCAATTTAATTCCACACAATAAAATCATCACAACTTGTTTATAACCACATTTCTCCCTCAACAGCAACCACAACCAGAGAAAGAGATAGGAGAAACAAAAAAAAAAGTGAAGAAGAAAATGGAGAAGAGTGATGATCATCACAAGACTAGCAACGGCGTTTCCGGTGGTACTGCGACGGAGAAATGGGAGGATGGTAGTACGGGAATCCGAACCGCCGAGACAATGCTCCGGTTAGCTCCGGTGGGGCTTTGCATTGCAGCGCTTGTTATCATGCTTCAAGACTCTCAGGATAATGAGTTCGGCTCAATTTCTTACTCCAACCTCTCAGCTTTCAGGTATCTTCTCCATACATATAAATTTTACTAATTTATTATCTTCAACATTTAGAGTTACATCTCAACATTTGTGACATGTACCGTTAAACCAAACAAACCATGCTTTAGTTATATTCATACCAAACTATAAAGAGACATATTAGTCAAGGGTACATGTGTTGATTATTTAAGTTAGGGTTTGATTTAGAAAGATTAAATGATTATACTATGGACGAAAAAAGTAATGAATGATTAGTGATGGTAATAACGAACCTTAATTACGATTAGGTACTTGGTGCACGCAAATGGAATATGTGCAGGCTACTCTCTTCTCTCAGCAGCCATTTCTGCCATGCCTGGTTCTTCTTCCACAATGCCTCGTGTTTGGACCTTCTTCTGTCTCGACCAGGTCTCATATTATATCTTTGATTATACATTCGGTTTTATCATCAAATGACCCGCTCTTAATAGTACTAATTAATTTAATAACGTGGTCATCTCAGATTCTAACCTACGTGGTTCTTGCTGCTGGAGCTGTGTCTACTGAAGTTCTGTACTTAGCGTACAAAGGAGACGATGCCATTACATGGAGCGATGCATGCAGTTCCTTTGGTAGTTTCTGCCATAGAGCCACTGCTTCTGTCATAATCACATTCGTCGTGGTTTGCTTCTATGTCGTTCTCTCTCTGATCTCCTCTTATAAGCTCTTTACTCGCTTTGATCCTCCAGCCATCGCTGACTCCAACAAAAATGTCGAAGTTGCTGCCTTCGGAAGTTGATCAGCAGCTCTTTTAGTTAAGACATCTCTAATTTGTCATGTTACTATTATCTTTTAGCTTTGATCATGGAAGATAATGCTTTTGTCTTTGTCATGTGCTTGCTTTTACCCATCACGTGGGTGGTTTGAATTAATGGTTTAAACATGAGAATCAGACACCTTGAAAATTGATATAAACCCAATCAAAGTTGTCTGATTCAGAATTATGAGGGTGAATTATGATAAAACAATTAGAAACAAGAATTAAATACTCTATCTGTTTCGTAAAAAATGTCATTTTATATTTTATATTTTGTTTCAAAATAAATGTCATTTAAGATTTTAATGTAAATTTGTTACATTAAATTTATTTTTTACTCTTTTGAATAACCAATAGATTTTTATTTAAATTATTCTCACTAAGTTAATCATACATTAAAAAAGATATATTAGTCTATTATACAATTTTCTTAATCTTGGTAAAAAAAAGTTAAAGTAACATTTATAATGAAACGGACGAGGGAGTATTAAGATTATTGGGAGATTAGTAATCTCACCTCTGTTTAGGTGTCTTTCACTTTACTACACAAACTCTTAACTTTTAATTTACAAAAAAAACAGAGGTTGTAGATCCGAGAGATAACTATGCAAACTTCTTTATTTGCACTGCTAGAGAGAAACCCAAGCTAAAGAACCTGAACAGTAATCACATTGGTTAGATATGTATAGATATCGATTCCTGTCTGAAAATAAATAAGGTACCTTGTTTTTTTCGTTCCGCAAGTAACTTTCGCTTCTATTTTTTCCCATGGCTGCTGATGAAAGAGCGTTTCAAGAGCTTCTGGGAAGGAGCTCGGTGATCATCCTACAAACAAAACAGTTGAAACCAAGAAATGTCAATGTCCACATCATCTCTCAGTAAGAAGGGAAGCAAGATGGGGGGGAAACCTTGCACAGAGATGCAGCTGATTCTGATTCCATTGGCTGGATTTGAGCATTTTCGAGTGACTGGAACGAATCAAGGGCATCAAGAGTTAGTTGCCATCCACAAAGCGCCTCTGCAACACTTGAAGAGCTCGAGCTGTTGCTGCTACATCCAGCAGCAGCCACATTTTCATTTACCCAAGGGCAGTAGCAGTTGTGATACTTTATGGGATCAAACTCCACAATTTCATCATTGCTATCTCCGTTCGGAGGCCCTGAAAATGAATCAATATATGTGTATACTCTTTCAAAGTGATGAATCAGTGGGTCTTAATAAACCAAAAGAAGAAACTTCTACGAACCTTGGCCATTAGCAGTGTAACTTGATCCGGGGAGTGCAAAGCCAGCGTTAAGCGGAGACTCGTTCCAAGTCTGGGTCACTTCGTCTTTAGAAGCTTCAAAACCAGAACACACAATAGCATTGCAAGACAGTGATGGGTGAACACTATCGTACACGTTCATGTTGCTCATCTTTTCGCCGCTTTCAACAGATTCAGCCTTCGATGAATCAACAATTTTGGACCCACTGTCCGCCTTTGCAACGGATTGAGACACCCTATCTTGACTATCCCCAAGCCTATCTTCTCGATCCATTTCTTCAGGAACAAAATCATCAGTAACGCCTTGGTCTGGTGCGAACTCTCCCAGATTCTCTATGACTTCCGCAACTGGTTCCATGCTTCCAACGACGCTATCTCCTCTATGGACTGAAACGTCTGCTCCGTGGATCTCTGCCTCGTGACTTGCACCCATTCCGACACTACCCCCACTGACGCCTAAACTCGGCCCATCTCTTCCCTGAGCTGTGACAGTCTCTGTGTTCAGTACTTCATCACCGTCATTTATGCTGCTAATGCCTTGTTCAGCATTAGACCGAACAGGAGCTGGTTGGAAGCATGCACTCTGCTGAGCTTGATTGCTTAAATTAAATTCTGAAGGATCGTTGAGGTCGGCACTTTGAGCTGTCGCCACAGAGGGATAATTTACGTCATCAAAATCCCCTGGACGATTTTCTACACTTTCCATAGAGTCATCATTGGCACTGTGGCAAATTGTATCCATGGCAATGACAGAGGAAGCACGTGCGGAGTCTCTGGCACCTCGGAAAGCCAGAGCTTGTTCATTTCCTTCACTTCTATTTACTTCCCTCTCGTTTTCAGCATCCACTGAGTGACTTGGCCCACCCACTGATAAATCTCTCCCATAAAAGGGAAGACAAGTGTCTTGCACTTCAGAGCCTCGGGTACGCTTTGAAGGCCCTGCTGAGTCGTCATTAACCTCATCACCATCACGGTCAACAACAGACCCTTCAACACTGTCTGCATGTTGTATCCGTAGATAAGGTGGCCTATCAGCCGTGCTTCCACCATCTTCCAGGTTCCGTTTACGAGTACTTGGCCCCCGTGATTCATATGAAGCAGCACGATCACCAGTCTCACTTCCTGAAGGTTGCCTTCGCATAACTTCCTTTCCTCTATCACTAAATTGGTAATTATCACGCGTCACAGACATGTTCAGCTGTGCAGAGGATGATGCACCAGCTGCAGTTTGATAGAAGCTTGTACCTGTATTTGATACTAATTTCCTTTTACCCGATGTTTCAGCCTCGTCAACATCTTCATTTTGCTGCTGTTCCATGCCTCCATTAGTAAACCATCCATTGATTCCACTTGTTTCACTAGTTCCACGTGTTACTCCCATTTTCTTGCTTGTTTCAGGAAGATTGGCATTGATAGGCGCAAGTGGAACCGGCCGAGAAGTGGTTAAGAAGTCCCAAATTCTGATGGTTACACCGCATAAACTACAATCCAGCAGAGGTGATCTGGATTCTGATTTATATTCTGGACCCAGAACTTCATAATTTCCAGAGGTTTTTCGAGATGAAGCCGAGAACTGTTTCATACTTGGACCAGGATCTTGTAGACGACTTTGATTTCTAGCTGGGCCTGAAGGGCACCCATTTCTAGTTGACTGGGCAGAATGTTCTTCACAGTCTTGGATATTTGGAAGCCATCTAGGCTCCCACCCACATAGACTTATCAACTTTTGAGCCTAAAAGATAAAACTCATATTAGAACTAGTAACAGTTTATGGCTGGTACGCGTGAGAATATAAAGCACATATCCCTGAGTTCTTACGCGAGCGTAGTTACTGAGAGCCTCTTCTTTAGACGTTTCTGTAGCTGAGATATTACCCACTCTAAAACTGGGATCATCATTGGCATAGACTTGAGGCAGTGCCAAAAGACGGTCAATTTGCGGCCCTCTTGAAGCACGCATCTGGTCAATTGCAGACACCGAAACAATAGGTAGGGAATAGAATTGTAGGAGCCCATCACAGCGATCCTTGAAACCCCCAATCAAGGCTGATGGAGGAGTTGGAGGAAACTGAACTAAGCTTTCTGGACAACAATTTCCTACCCAAGGACAAGAGCTCTCATGCGCGACATCAAGCTGCTTCGAGAATTCTTCTCCGTTGCTATCAGCTGTTATCAAAGATGGGTAAAGAATATCAAAGATTAGAAGCATATATAAAGAAGCTGTCCATTCATGTCTGATAATATTTCTTGCTTAAGAGAAGAAATGAGAGACTACAACCCAAATCAAAACTCTTTTAACCCTTTAAAGTTGGTTATTCATCAAAACTAGTGGCACCAAAGATGCTCAGAAAGATTGACTGAGAAATTGTCCTTTTTTGTACAGTTCAAGAGTATGAAAAACACTCAAACAGCCTCCCTCCAGATGCCAACAGTTAGAAAGTAAAAGAAGATAAGTTCGGTCACAATAACAAGAACTGACCTTCGGGACGTTTCAACGAATTTTGTGGAGGAGAGTAATGTAGACTGGATGCACAAAACTCGCATTGAATTTTGTCTAGGTCAACACCAACCCAGCCTTTCTGAGCACAAACCAAAGAACTAGCTGTCTGCAACAAGACACACCTTTAGTCAGACAACATAAAACAACCCAAAGAATCAATCAACCTAACCTAACCTAACCATTCTTCCTCAATTTTTCATTCCGGTACTACTGATACATGCATCATTCTCATGACTTCCTAGGCTTGACTATATTGTTGATCAACTATACCAAATTTCTTTGAACCAAGTAAAATAAAAAGGAAGTTATCGGCCATCAGCATTTAGACTAAAGAAAAAATCCAATCATCTTACTTTGGGTTTGGCAAGCCAATTAGAAGGCTTGAAAGTGGCAAGTCGTCTAAGTAAATCTCCTCTATCCCAAGGCCTACAAGGACGTCCTGATGATCCCATCCCTTGACCCGTCCAGTCCACACTCCCAGCGTTTACGGGAACAGCATAAGACGATGCTCCTACAGAGCTGTTAAACATTGAGCTGAAATTAATCATCCCGAAAACCCAAACTTTCAAAAATTAGAAGCATTGCTAGCAATTACTGAAGAAACAAATCTCAAACAACTGAACCAATCTAGATATATCTCATTCCAAGGCTCTGATTCAACAATTGTACTGGAATCAACAACACTTTCCCATTTCTAAAACTCGATCTGGGATACCTGGCGGCAGCAGTTAGAGGTGGAGAAGGCGATCTAGCAGCTCGTCGTCGGAATCTGCCAACGGGAGTAGCGGAGGCGGAAGCAGAAGCAGAGGCTTCACTGTTCCGTTTACTCCTAGGCTTTACGTTCTGCGAACTCTCACCCTCTTCCTTCATCCTCCTCAGTCAACGACACACTCTCTCTCTCTCTCTCTCTCTCTCTCTCGAGCTTCACTTTCAGCACAGTAGGTAAGAGAGAGAAAATCTCGAACCAAATCTCTTTGCGTTATTAATTAATCGAATTTAATTCTCTGTTTATTATCGATAATTTATTTAGTTTAATCTCTTTTTATCTCCGGCTGCTACGATGGACGAATTTACCCTCGATATTACTTACGGTCTAATATCTAGCCACGTGTATCAATCACGCAGGCCTTACCGGGTCGGTATAAGGCGGGTCGATTCATAACTGGGCTTTTACTATTGAGCCCAATATTATTATTTTATTTAGTTTTTTTTGTGTAATCCGCGAAAAAAATCAGGATAGGAGCAAGCCACACACACACACCCACACAAGCTCAAGTTCAAAGTTATCCTTCAACTTCATCTTCTTCCTCTCTCTATCACTCTATCTAATCCAAATTGCTCATCGATTCTCAAATTGGCTGATTATATCTGATTCGATTCGTCAATAACCCCAATTCGTAGCTTTCTGGGTTTGAATTTCTTCTCTGCATGCCGAACTGGAATGAGATAAAGCTTCTGAGTTGATTGAGATGCCGTCGATGCTGGTTCTCGTCGGCACAATGCCGTCGTTAGCTTCTCTGGTTAGTCCAGGAGGTGGTGGTTGTGGTGCGAGTGTTTATGCATCGTACGCATTAGTAAAAAGGGTTTCTTTGCCAAGGAGAAGCGTTAAAGGAGCTAAGAAATGGTTGTGTAGATATTCTCTTTCGTCTTCAACTACTACTAGTACTACTGACTTCATTGCTGAGAGCAACAGCGCTGTTTCTATAGATTCTCACTCTTTTAAAGCAAGTATTGAAGGGGATGAGAGTGATATCGTCCTGAAGCAGGCTCCTAAGCCTGTGTTGAAGCCTCCTGTGGCAAGGGTAGAACGTGGTTTAGGGGTGAGTTCTGCTCCTTGGAATAAGGATATATCGAATGGGGGTAAGTTTGATGGAGAAGAAGAGAGGAGTAAGGTTATTGAGTCTCTTGGCGAAGTGTTGGATAAGGCTGAGAGGTTGGAGATTCCGAAACCGGTTAGTAAAGAGGGTGGTGAGGGTTTTAAGCCGTCACAGCCTAGTGGTAGCAGTAGTAACTCCAAAGGTGATGGCTTTGGGACACGGAAGACGAAAACTATGAAGAGTGTGTGGCGTAAGGGTGATGCTGTTGCAGCTGTGCAGAAAGTTGTTAAGGAATCACCTAAAATAGATAATAAGGGAATGCAGGTTGATGCTAAATCAGGCACTCAGTTGTCGCCACCTCAGCAACCTTTAAGAGCTCAGCCACAGTTACAAGGGAAGCCTATGGTAGCTCAGCCACCTGTGAAGAAACCCATTTTAAAAGATCATGGTATGGCAACGAGGCCTTCAGGTCCCATCTTAAAAGATGTTGGTATGGCGTCAAAACCTTCAGTTTCTGAGGAGGTTGATTCTAGCTCACAAAGTAAAGAAAGGAAGCCTATTTTGGTTGATAAATTTGCTTCCAAGAAAAAGGGTGTTGATCCTGTGGCCTCTCAGACTGTGTTGGCTCCTACCAAGCCTGGAAAGGGGCCTCCTTCTAACAAGTTAAGGTTTGAGCAACGTAATAAGAAAAATGCATCAGCTAATCCAAGGCGAAGAATGGCTGCTGAAGATGACGCCGACGAAGATGCATCCGAGTTAAATGTCTCAATTCCAGGAAAAGGTAGAAAAGGGAGAAAATGGAGTAAAGCTAGTAGGAAGGCTGTAAGACTCCAGGCTGCCAGAGACACAGCACCTGTTAAAGCTGAAATCTTAGAGGTAGAGGAAGAAGGCATGTCCATCGAGGATTTGGCTTACAACCTAGCCATAGGTGAAGGTGACATCCTTGGATATCTATATTCGAAAGGGATTAGACCTGATGGTGTGCAGACCTTGGACAGAGAGATGGTGAGGATGATTTGTAGAGATTACGATGTTGAGGTCCTTGATGCTGATTCAGTTCAAGTTGAAGAAATGGCAAAGAAGAAGGAAATTTTTGATGAAGAAGATTTGGACAAGTTAGAAGACAGGCCTCCTGTCATCACGATAATGGGTCATGTGGACCACGGAAAGGTACGCACAGTTTGCTTTAACCTTATTTGTTTCTCACGTCCTACTCGGATATGCAGACTCCTTTAAACATCAGGTTTTTCCTAATGCATTTCGTAAATTTATCTATTTTGCAGACCACTCTTCTGGACTATATCAGAAAAAGCAAGGTACAAAACTTCATTGTCTGTGAGATTATCAACGTAACAAAACTTCTGTATTTCTTTTAGAAGTGGGTTGAGGATACCTTTAGCCTAAGAGTATAGATATCTGAATTGCTTTCGGATTTTTTGTTTGTGTGTTCATTCTCTTATTGCCAAGGTTATTACTAGATAGTGGTTTCAGCTAATGTCTCTTCTCTGAACATCTGCCAGGTTGCTGCTTCAGAAGCAGGGGGGATTACACAAGGAATTGGTGCGTATAAGGTGTCAGTGCCTGTTGATGGGAAGTTGCAGTCCTGCGTTTTCCTTGATACTCCTGGACACGAGGTAGATTCTTTTTCTTTCAAGTTAAATCTTCGCACGTTCATTTCTGATGCTGAATTTCATTGATCAAACGTCCATAGCTTTTTAACATGTAGCATGCTTCTTGACTATCTCACATCTATTGCTGGACAACTATAGTTTTGCGTTTCTGACTTTTAAGAGCTCATCTAGGCATTTGGTGCAATGAGAGCTCGGGGAGCACGGGTCACTGACATTGCAATCATCGTGGTTGCTGCTGATGATGGAATTCGTCCTCAAACAAATGAAGCAATAGCTCACGCAAAGGCTGCTGGTGTCCCTATAGTCATAGCTATAAATAAGGTATAGGTCCATGTAACACCTGCGTTCTTCTATCTAGGTGTTGGGAAAGATCTTACCTATGAATATGTAATCTCTCTAATTCTGAATCATTTCCCGTTCCAGATAGATAAAGACGGAGCTAGTCCCGAGAGAGTGATGCAAGAACTTTCTTCGATTGGTTTGATGCCTGAAGATTGGGGTGGTGATGTGCCAATGGTTCAGGTTGGGATACATACTCTCATCACATATATGTTTCAGGCTCCATATATTCCATGGGGTCTCATATCGTGCTAAATATTTGCCTTTGACAGATCAGTGCTTTGAAAGGCGAGAATATCGATGATCTGTTGGAAACTGTCATGCTTGTTGCAGAGGTCAGTTTGTTATTCACCCCATGATAAGCTGATAGCGATAGCAGATCTGCTTGATTATGCATAAAAATGCTTAAGTTAGCAGATTGTCCAATTTGTGATTAGTTTTCGTAGAGTTTTATCCTCATAGTGGCTACAAAGGACTTAAGTACTTGCTCCAAAATGGGCTCAAAATCTTGTTTTAAGGAGTGCTTTAGACTAAAAAAACGTTTACAACGAGGCTTCCATGCATAGTTTTTTTCTCACTCTTTCTGCCTTTGCTTCTCATTGGCTTTTGTTTGTGGGCTAACTATATTTTGGTTGTTTCAGCTGCAAGAGTTGAAAGCAAACCCACACAGAAATGCCAAGGGAATTGTTATTGAAGCTGGACTTGATAAAGCGAAAGGACCATTTGCCACATTTATTGTACAGAAGGGCACTTTGAGAAAAGGGGATGTTGTTGTTTGTGGAGAAGCTTTCGGAAAGGTCTATCCAAAATTTAGTTTTCTTCTCAAGCTACATTGTCAAATGGTATAAAATGGCTTGGAACTTACCTACCTTGATCTTACTCTGTTTCTGTGTGTTAGGTACGAGCTTTATTTGATCACAGCGGTGAACGAGTTGATGAAGCTGGACCCTCCATACCTGTACAGGTATGTAGTTTCATTATCTACCCTAACTTAAGTGTCGTTGCTCACACACTACTGGGAATACTCGAAGTAGCTCATGTTTATTTTCTTGCCGACAGAATTTTTATCCTTTGTTCTCATGTCTGGATTGATTTTAGGTGATTGGTTTAAATAATGTACCCATTGCTGGCGACGAATTCGAGATTGTCTCTTCCCTTGATGTGGCGCGAGAGATGGCAGAGGCACGTGCAGTATCACTACGAGATGAAAGAATATCTGCAAAGGCTGGGGACGGAAAGGTCACGCTTTCATCCTTAGCTTCTGCTGTATCAGCGAAAAAGATGTCAGGCTTAGATTTGCATCAGCTTAATATCATTTTGAAGGTCGATGTACAGGTAAAGAGCCAGCTTGATTAGTTATGTTAGGCATTTTGTTTTCCTATTCCCTTCTTATCCGTGCTGATGCAAATCACCAATGTGACTACTAGGGATCCATTGAAGCTGTCAAACAAGCTCTGCAAGTCCTCCCTCAAGAGAATGTGACCTTGAAATTTTTGCTACAAGCGACAGGAGATGTGAGCAACAGTGATGTTGATCTAGCATCAGCGAGTGAAGCCATCATTTTTGGATTTAATGTCAAAGCATCTGGTTCTGTTAAGAAAGATGCGGAAAACAAAGGTGTTGAGATCCGATTATATAGAGTTATCTATGAACTTATTGACGATGTACGAAACGCAATGGAAGGACTTCTCGAGTCTGTTGAGGTTAGCATTGATTTCATAAGCACTTCTGAAGCGTTATCTTGTTGTCTGATCTGATCAACAGCCTCTTTAGAGTTACACATGAAGATATCTCTTCTTTCACTAGAGTTGGATCTCTTTTGTTTTTTATTGGTGAATTACTGAATTTCCCGAAAAAGTAAATCTCTGTAATATATAATGGGTTATCATAAAGCATAGGTTTTAGTGTCACTTCATGAGCTTTTTTGGAGTTTTGAAAATTAAATTCATGTGGCTATTGACAGGAACAAATACCAATTGGCTCAGCAGAAGTTCGAGCTACTTTCAGCAGTGGAAGCGGTCGTGTGGCTGGATGCATGGTGAACGAAGGGAAGTTTGTCAAAGATTGTGGCATCAGGGTGATCCGGAAGGGTAAGACTGTACATGTCGGTGTCCTTGATTCTCTAAGCGAGTTAAAGAAAATGTGAAAGAGGTAAACGTTTTTCTTAACCCACAATTTTTATATTAAGAGTGGTCATAGACCATCAACGTCCATCTTTACACGCTAAGATATATTCCAAATCTAGTCCATATTTGGACTTTTAGACTTTGTTGCTTCGTCAATATAAACTTCTCTGTGGTTTTTATTGTTCTAGGTGAGTGCTGGATTAGAATGTGGTATCGGTATGGATGACTATGACGATTGGATCGAAGGAGACACCATCGAGGCCTTTAACGCGGTTCAAAAGAGGCGAACGCTAGAAGAAGCATCGGCTTCAATGTCTGCTGCAATCGAAGAGGCTGGAGTGAGTTGTAATTTTAGTCATCAAGGAAACTCAAGCAAGCAGGGTAAGCTTTGCGCCACACAACACTTTGTTGGTACATTGTTTTTATGGTCGCATCTTGTATATGGTATATGTTTCTACATTCTGTTGATTGATGCAGGAAAAAATAACCCAAATGTGACAATATTTTATTTTAAAATCAAAAGGTATTACTTATTTTAGTTATCTGTACAGAATCATTATTTGTTATAGTCAATGCATTGGGTCGTCCATCTGTTATATCATATCAACATAGCAATTAAGCACCAGTATAACCAAAGTAAAGGTTAAAGAAAATCCAGTGGCAACTGCAACTGTAAATATTCTGGTTAGCTTCTCTTCATCTGTGGTTGTAGCAGGTGACTGAGTTGGAGCAGGGCAGGAATTGAGCAGTACACCACCGAACAACAAGGAGTTTCCTTCAAAGTGTGCTCTTGGAAAAGTATCAAACTGACTTCCTGTGGGTATTGGCCCTTGGAGAGTGTTGTTGGCCACATTGAAGTAGGACATGAAATGGAGCCTTGTTAACGACCAAGGGATTCTACCAGATAAGTTATTGTTGGAAAGATCCAGCCTCTCTAAGTTGGTGAGGTTCGACAACTCATCAGGGATGCTTCCTGAGAGACAATTATGAGAAAGCTCGAGTGCATGAAGAGCTTTTAACTGGCCAGCCTCGACGGGTATACTTCCTTTCAGATTATTCCTTCTTATGTAGATAGCAGGTGGGAGGCTGGAGAGCTGATTGTATTGATAATGAGCCGTTAGATTATTAGGATTGATATAAACAGGCAGCTTTAGATTGTTCCTTTCTGTTGCGTCATAGCCTTTTCGGAACATCAGAGCCCTTAGTTGAAACAATTCTTTTGGCAGCTCTCCTGAGAGAAGATTATCCGAGATATCGATATAGAAAAGATGGGGAAGAGTTCCCAGCCAGCCAGGAATTGATCCCACGAGCTGGTTGTGGGACAAATCCATGACTGCTAAGCTCTTCAGTTTGATCAGCCAAGCTGGTATCTCACCTCTCAGTCCACATCCACCGCTGGCAAATATTCGGAGATTAGCGAATCCATCAGGAGATATCAAGTCTCTGTCGCTTGGAAACGTTTCGTTGTAAAAGTTCTTTCCAATGAGGAGAGTGGACAGGTTCCTGCAACCCTGCAGAATGCTGAGAGCGCCTGTGATGTTGGTCAGTTTATTGTCTGAAAGAGACAAGAATGATAAGGACTCTAGCTCCAGTACTTGAGGAGATACCTGCCCTGTTAACTTATTGCTTGCAAACCTCATCGCTGTTAGAGACTTGCAGGAGTGAACCCTCCAAGGGAACTCACCGCTGAAGCTATTGTTTCCAAGATCTAAAATGCTAAGTCTCGGAAACCTGGAGAAGTCAAGCTCTGATAATGTTCCTTCCAGCCGATTTTTCCTCAGATTTAACTTGACGAGATTAGTGCAGTTTGCAAGTGAAAGCGGGACTGTACCGGTGATGTTATTGGTGTGGAGCTGGAGGGTTTGCAGGCTGGAGAGTTTACCTATGTCCTTTGGTATATCTCCTTGTAGGTTATTGGAGTAAAGCTCAAGGGACGTTAATTTCCTGAGCTTGGTGATGTCATCACCGATCTTTCCAGAGAGATGGTTAGCTGGTAGAACGAGTTTCTCCAGCTTAGAAAGATTGTAGATATCTCTTGGGATTTCACCAGAGAGATGGTTGAAGCCTGCTCGTAGAACACTTAGCCTCAAACACCTGCCTAGTCCTCGAGGGATATGGCCGCTGAAATCATTATAGGAGAAATCCAGTGTACTGAGCTGCGGTGAGCTTAGGCACATGAACGAAGGGATTGTACCTGTGAAGCTATTGTAGCTAAGATCAAGAACTGTGAGCTGGTCAAGGGAAGAAAGAAAATCCAGCGGGAGAGGACCAGAGAGATGGTTATGAGAAAGATTGAGTTGAGATAGATGGTGAAGTTTCAGAACAGCGAGAGGGAGTTTTCCCTTTAGTCTTCTAAAGGGCAAATAGATTGCAGTGATGTGGCTACTCGAGGAATCATCGCATGTTATTCCTTCCCATGCGCAACAGTCAATGGATGGATTCCAATTCAGAGGAGAAACAGAAGAAGAAAACGTTGCCGGAGAACCACAGGAGAGATTCTTGATCTTGATGGTTGCAGCCAGCTTCTGAAACTGTAAGGAAGAGGAAAACAACACATAGAAGGAGTAAGCGAAGCATGTGGGAACTCAGAGGTTGTATTGTGGTTGATGAAGCTCTCACAAGACCTTTGGCTTTGAATATCATGTCCTCATCAAACAAGAACAAGACAAGAAAAGTCGTTATAGAAGACAGAAAAAACTTATTGGCAATACAAGTGTTGACTAAGGGGAACAGTCACACAACAAAATAAGACAACTTGTCACACTAGCATGACCAAGGCAAAATAGTCAACATCTTCATAACTAATGATACATTTGTTTTTTTTTTCTCGAGACTTTTGTGAATTATCTTATACCAATTGGTCCATTGTTAATCAAATTTCTTTTAGTCATTTTCTACCTAATGTTAGATTCAGATTAATATCTGATGACTTATTTGGGTTGTAATCTGACCAGCCCATATAAACAATCTAGGCCAAAGAATGCGGTCGCAAGTCCCTTGTCAACCACACTAGTGAGAGTGGAGTGACCGTTAGATCAACCACACTTCTCTGTTCCCACTAACTAACTCTTCCTCATTCCCATCTGCTGTGTTCATAGACACTGACGTTTGATCTTATTCAATAATGCCAATACCAAATGCGACTTGCAGAGAATCTCATCTTCCTCTTACTCCATACCAACTGGTCAACCATGGAAAGGTGGTTTCAATATTCACTAACCTTTTTAAAATTTTCCTGTTTCGCTTCTGCACCTCAAGTAGCATTCTCGATGACAAAGATATTAGTAGGTTCTTGTTATCATATAAGATGCTGTTAAGTCCTTTGTTCATTATAATTAACTCGCATCAACCTTATTAAATAAGTAGCATAAATAAATAAATAAATTATAGGTTTATTCTTATGTTCATTGAAGAATCTATTGTTTCTCTTCATTAGTTTCATGGTTTAAATCAAACCCTGGAGCCTAGATTTTTGAAGTTGGACAGTGGTCTTTGAAGATTTAAGCATGGCTGACAATTTAGACAAGCCATTGCTGGATCCTGATACTTTCAACAGAGAAGGAGTTGACTTGGTATGATTTGTGTTTCCTTTAAAAATTTTACTCTTAATACTTGGCTTCATAGTGGTGAAAAAAGGTTTAACGCTTGAGATTGGCAGGGTCTACTGCCACTGGAGGAGGTTTTGAACACCTAAGAACAACTCCTAGAGGGCTTTTATCTGAAGAAGCTGAAGAAAGATTGAAGATATTGGTCTTAACAGACTTGAAGAGAAACAGGTAATAAACAGCTTATCTTGAAAGTGTCTCCATACTGTTCCTCCAAGGAGTATTGAAGCTTATGAGCTCTAATATTTTGTACTAATGATACAGGAGAACAAGTTTCTGAAGTTCCTAGGCTTTATGTGGAATCCTTTGTCATGGGTTATGGAAGCTGCAGCATTGATAGCCATCGCCCTTGCAAATAGTGAAGTAAGGCACTAACAGTTAATGTTTCTTCTTATTTTATAACGATACACCTTGAAACTCACTGTGAAATTACAGAGCCAGGGTCCTGACTGGGAAGACTTTGTTGGCATCGTTTGTCTTTTACTGATCAACGCAACAATCAGCTTCTTTGAAGAAAAACAATGCTGGGAATGCTGCTGCAGCTCTTATGGCTCGCTTGGCTCTAAAAACTAGAGTCTGGCTCTTCACCTTTATATGATTTTGATTCTGAAACTGTCTTATCATATTTACCTTAAATCTGATCAAGATCTCTTCTTATAGGTTCTTAGAGATGGACAGTGGCAAGAGCAAGATGCGTCTATCTTGGTACCTGGTGATATAATTAGCATAAAACTTGGGGATATCATTCCTGCTGATTCTCGCCTTCTTGATGGAGACCCCTTGAAGATTGATCAGGTATGCACATAATATGAATCTCTTTTCTTTTAGTGCAGTATGTAAGCTTAATATTTGTTCCTGCAGTCAGGTGTTGACCGGTGAATCGCTACCTGTGACCAAGAAGAAGGGTGATCAAGTCTTCTCTGGCTCTACTTGTAAGCAAGGTGAAATAGAAGCTGTTGTGATAGCCACTGGTTCTAGCACTTTCTTTGGCAAGACAGCATGTTTGGTGGACAGCACAGATGTAACTGGACATCTTCAGCAGGTTCTTTCTCTTTTACTTTATTCAGAAAGTGGTGAAATACAGTCTGCAAGCTTGCGAGAGCATAACATGTTTTTCTTATAGGTTCTTACATCAATTGGGAACTTCTGCATTTGCTCTATAGCTGTTGGAATGGTTCTTGAAATCATTGTCATGTTCCCTATACAACATCGCTCCTACAGAGTTGGGATCAATAACCTTCTTGTACTGCTCATTGGAGGTATACCCATTGCCATGCCCACTGTACTATCTGTCACACTTGCCATTGGGTCTCATAGACTTTCACAACAGGTAACAGATCTCACTGTCTTCTCTCTCTTTATTCTTTAACTAGAATAGATCAGAAAGAGATGAATCTAATGCTTCTTCTTGTTTTTTAAAGGGTGCCATTACAAAAAGGATGACTGCAATAGAGGAAATGGCTGGGATGGATGTGCTATGCTGTGACAAAACTGGAACACTTACCTTAAACAGTCTTTCCGTTGATAGAAATCTCATTGAGGTACCTCCTTCTTTGTGTTCTCTATTGAACTAATCTTGATGTTTAAATGTGCTAATCCATCTGCACAGGTTTTCGTCGACTATATGGACAAGGACACAGTTTTGTTGCTTGCAGGCAGAGCTTCACGGCTAGAGAATCAGGACGCTATAGATACAGCATTGTTAGCATGCTTGCTGATCCTAAGAGGTAAGTGAACTCTCTTTTACAAGACTACTTGTCACCTTCTTAGAAGTTTTGTGTCATACATTAAAGAAGTTGTTTATTTGTAGGCTCGTGCAAACATTAAAGAAGTTCATTTCTTGCCATTCAATCCTGTGGACAAACGTACTGCAATAACATATATTGATTCTGATGGTAAATGGTATCGCGCTACCAAAGGAGCTCCTGAACAAGTTAAGTATCATCCTATTCTTGGTACCTACCAAACTGATTCACAAACCATCACTTATTCAACTGTACTACATGTAGGTTCTAAGCTTGTGTCAACATAACAATGTGATTGCGCAAAGAGTTCATGCCATTATCAATAGATTTGCTGAAAAAGGTTTGAGGTCTTTAGCAGTTGCTTATCAGGTACATCTCTGTACTCTTTCTAGATATGATTTTATCTTCAGTGTATTTTTTTGGCCTTAGTTACTCCAATTCATTGAGTCATCTTTCTTACTTTTTTTCTAGGAAGTTCCAGAAAGAAGCAGCAATAGCCCTGGAGGACCATGGAAGTTCTGTGGTTTGTTACCACTGTTTGATCCTCCAAGGCATGACAGTGGTGAAACCATCCTAAGAGAGCTTAACCTTGGAGTTTGTGTTAAGATGATCACTGGTAAGTCTGAATACCAGCTTGCGTGCTTGTTTGTTTCTAAGAAAAGGAGCAGACACTCTCTGATGGTGCTATAAAACTTTCAGGTGATCAATTAGCGATAGCAAAGGAGACAGGGAGACGTCTTGGCATGGGAACCAATATGTATCCTTCTTCCTCTTTGTTAGGCCACAATAACAACAATGAGCATGAAGCTATTCCAGTGGATGAGCTAATTGAAATGGCAGATGGATTTGCTGGAGTGTTCCCTGGTCAATAGTCAAAAACACAATGCTAATATCAACAGAGTTATAGTCTTGCTCTCATTTCTAATCCTATTTTTTTTGTTTTTCTCTCATGAAACTCAGAACACAAGTATGAGATTGTGAAGATTCTACAAGAAAAGAAAGCATGTGTTGGAATGACCGGAGACGGTGTGAATGATGCTCCTGCTCTTAAAAAAGCTGACATTGGAATAGCTGTTGCAGATGCAACCGATGCTGCAAGAAGTTCTGCTGATATAGTACTAACTGAGCCTGGCTTAAGTGTAATAATCAGTGCTGTCTTGACTAGCAGAGCTTTTCCAGAGGATGAAGAACTATACAGTTAAGTACCATCATCTGATTCCACATATAGCTAAAGAATTTCAACTTTTCAAGTAGTTTAATGAATGAATCTGCAGGTATATGCAGTCTCAATCACCGTAAGAATAGTGGTAAGGAGCTTCATAATGAATGATCTGTCTCTCATTTTAGTTTAAGCTACATCTTCTTGAGCTATCTCTTGTTATCATTCGTTTCATGCAGCTTGGATTTACACTATTAGCATTGATATGGGAATATGACTTTCCACCTTTCATGGTTCTAATCATTGCAATACTCAATGATGGTAAGCTTCATGTTGATGTTGTACAAAAACTAGTCTTAACACTCTTTGATCACCTATGCATCAGGGACCATCATGACTATCTCTAAAGATAGAGTTAGGTAGGCCATCTCCTACACCGGAAAGTTGGAAGCTCAACCAGATATTTGCGACAGGAATTGTCATTGGAACATACTTAGCATTGGTCACTGTCCTGTTCTACTGGCTCATTGTTTCCACCACCTTCTTCGAGGTATATTCGACTTAGATTACTGAGAAGAATGCATATACGTAACCATCTCTTGAAATTTATTATTCTGCAGAAGAAACACTTCCATGTCAAATCAATCTGCAACAACACTGAACAAGTCTCATCCGCAGTGTATCTCCAAGTGAGCATCATAAGCCAAGCACTCATATTCGTAACACGCAGTCGAAGCTGGTCATTTCTAGAACGTCCAGGGAGTCTCCTGATATTTGCTTTCATGTTGCTCAACTTGTAAGAACTCTTCACCGTTAAACCCTTTCCATCACACAATGCATACATAGGACTCTTGATGTTGACTTGTCTGTTTCATGTACACAGGCAGCTACATTGATTGCTGTCTATGCCAAGATCAGCTTTGCTAACATCACAGGCATTGGATGGGGATGGGCAGGTGTTATATGGTTATACAGTCTGATATTTTATGTACCTCTAGATGTTATAAAGTTTGTCTTCCATTATGCATTGAGTGGAGATGCTTGGAACCTCGTATTAGACCGTAAGGTTGGTGCATGTCTTATCCTCTCCTTGTTACCCAATACTTATACTCTCTTCTTTTAAAGACAAACACTGGTGGTTTTTGTCTTGTAGACAGCTTTTGCTTATAAGAAAGATGAAGGAACGGCCAATGTAAGCATCACTCAGAGAAGCCATCAGCAGAAGAACTCGGTGGAAGTCGTTCTCGACTTCTTGGATCGCTGAACAAACCAGAAGGCGTGAGAAATCGCCCGTTCAGGTTCTCTTTTTGTCTATATGCCTTTTGGTTTATCTCTTCCATTTCATACAAAAGTATATCTGTGGTCATCATCTGATAGGCTCGTGGAGGGCCATTCGGTTTCAAGGCATTTAGAATCAGTGATCAGCTCAAACAAATTGACTCAAAGATGATCCGTGCAGCTCATACTGTCTAATACCACTTTCTCTATTGATGTGTTCCCTGGCTCTTGGTCAAGAAGGAATAAAGAAGAACAAAACTAACATTTATATGATCCGTAGAGTTGGTAATGTAGTGTTGTTTTCTGGTGACAGCAGAACTCAAACATACCCCCTTTGTAGTTCATTTCTTTCGCAGTTCTGTCCACAAACTATGCAACATTCTGGTTACGTGTTCAGAAGCTATCAAGTAGTTCCGACTTCCGACAGAACCAATGATTCTCAAGGAAGAAACTCTATATCTTGTCCGAAATAATCAATAGAATTGACGTGAAGGCACTATTATAATACAGGTACAAAAATAAGAACAATGGATTCAGAACAGACATAAAAAAGTTAACGAATGTGTTTACTTTTTTATTCATCTTCTGCTATGAAGTTTGGTTCTTCACCTCGACAGAGATACTCATCGCACATAGATGAAGTCCCCAGTTTTCCTTAGCCGCAATATATCCTCTGTAAAAGTAGAACCTGATGCTCCAATGAAAACACTTGACATTGCACATATTGTCTATCCAACATAGCATCCACCTACACATTCCGAAAACCAACCACAACAAGCAAGTGAATACGAGAGTGAAGAGTATTGACATACATTACGGTTGCGCAAGACATACTAAACAAAGACCCTTACAAGATATAGTCCATTAGATTTTTTTTGCTGTTAAATAACAAACTGGAGACAGGGGTTCGAGTTTCTAGAGGACAAAGTCTTTGGTCCATAAACAAGTAATAAAGGGATTCTAGTGGGCATTGGTTACCTGAGAGTCATCCTCTGCATGTCTATACAAAAACGAGTCCCACTTTTCCGCTGAGTTGCGAGGTGGACGTTTTACAAGCGGAATGAACTTTTCCATCAACGACTACTAGTGACTGAAGCAGACCGGTTTCACTCTCTGCAGCCTGTGAAAGATAGATCACTGGAGCATTGGCCCTTTCCACTATCCGATGATGCAGTCTGCAGCTTGTGGTATCGGATAAAAGCAACTTGGCGATTTCGCATTGCTGCCCATATTATCATTTCATTAGAGACAGAGCCAGCTATAAATCAGATACAGGTTTCTTCAAAATCCTAACTTAGACACCTTGCTACACATAAGTGGCTAAGCAAAGCACATATCACACTTCTAG
>NW_026016028.1:0-17696 GCF_020379485.1 Brassica napus | reverse complement strand
ACCTGATTTGAAAGGGGATAAACTTCTCATGCCAACTCCTATGAGATTTATTCAACTTCCTGGTGATTCTCCACCACTTTTTATCCAAATCAAGCTTTCACAAAGTGATCCATCCTGGTTTGATTGGAACGACGAGAAGCTGTGCTATTTCCAAAATGGGAAACTGGGATCACCTGATTTGAAAGTGGGATAACTTCTTCATGCCAACTCCTATGATATTTATTCAACTTCCTGGTGTGATTGTCCCCCTCTTTATGTATCCAAATCAAGCTTTTTACAAAGTGATTCATACCTTGTTTTGAATTAGAACGAAGAAGAAGAAAGAGAAGCTGTGCTATTCCCAAACTGGGAAACTGCATCACCTTCATCCTGGTTTGATGGAACGACGAACAAGCTGTGGCTATTCCCAACTGAAAAATGAGAAACTAATCACGTTATTGAAAGTGGGATAACTTCTGCATCCCAACTACTATGAGTTTATTAAACTTCCTGGTGATTCTCCACCACTTTTGTATCCAAATCAAGCTTTTCACAAAGTGATTCATCCTGCGTTTGATTGGAACGATGAAGAAGCTGTGCTATTCCCAAACTTGGAAAGCTGTGGAATCACCTGATTTGAAATGGGATAACTTCTTCATCCCAACTCCTATGAGATTTATTAAACTCTGGTGATTCTCCACCACTTTTTGTATCCAAATCAAGCCTTTCACAAAGTGATTCATCCTGGTTTGATTGGAACGATGAAGAAGCTGTGCTATTCCCAAACTGGGAAACTGGAAAGAATCACCTGATTTGAAAGTGGGATAACTTCTTCTGCCAACTCCTATGAGATTTATTCAACTTCCTGGTGATTCTCCACCATTTATGTATCCAAATCAAGATTCTTACAAAGTGATTCATCCTGGTTTGATTAGAACGACGAGAAGCTGTGCTATTCCCAACTGGGAAACTGGAATCACCTGATTTGAAAATTGGATAACTTCTTCATGCCAACTCCTATGAGATTTATTCAACTTCCTGGTGATTCTCCACCACTGTATGTATCCAAATCAAGCCTCTTACAAAGTGATTCATCCTTTTTGATTAGAACGACGAAGAAGCTGTGCTATCCCAAAACTGGGAAACTGGAATCACTGATTGAAAGTGGGATAACTTCTTCTTGCCAACTCCTATGAGATTTATTCAACTTCCTGGTGAGTCTCCACCACTTTATGTATCTAAGTCAAGCTTCTTACAAAGTGATTCATCCTGTTTTGATTGGAACGACGAAGAAGAAGCTGTGCTATTCCCAAACTGGGAAACTGGAATCACCTGATTTGAAAGTGGGATAACTTCTTCATCCCAACTCCTATGAGATTATTACTTCCTGGTGATTCTCCACCACTTTATGTATCCAAATCAACCTTTTTCACATAGTGATTCATCCTGGTTTGATTGGAACGACGAAGAAGTTGTGCTATTCCCAAACTGGGAAACTGGAATCACCTGATTTGAAAGTGGGATAACTTCTTCTTGCCAACTCCTATGAGATTTATTCAACTTCCTGGTGATTCTCCACCACTTATGTATCTAATTGAAGCTTCTTACACAAGTGATTCATCCTGGTTTGATTGGAACGACGAAGAAGCTGTGCTATTCCCAAACTGAGAAACTGGAATCACCGTTATTTGAAAGTGCGGATAACTTCTGTCATCCAACTCTATGGTTTATTAAAATTCCTGGTGAATCTCCACCACTTTTGTATCCAAATCAAGCTTTTCAAAAGTGATTCATCCTGGTTTGATTGGAACGACGAAGAAGCTGTGCTATTCCCAAACTTGGAAACTGGAATCACCTGATTGAAAGTGGGATAACTTCTTCATCCCAACTCCTATGAGATTTATATTCAACTTCCTGGTGATTCTCCACCACTTTATGTATCAAATCAAGCTTTTCACAAAGTGATTCATCCTGGTTTGATTGGAACGACGAAGAAGCTGTGCTATTCCAAACTGGGAAACTGGAATCACCTGATTGAAAGTGGGATAACTTCTTCATGCCAACTCCTATGAGATTTATTCAACTTCCTGGTGATTCTCCACCACTTTATGTATCAAAATCAAGCTTCTTACAAAGTGATTCATCTGGTTTTGATTGGAACGACGAAGAAGCTGTGCTATTCCCAAACTGGGAAACTGGAATCACCTGATTGAAAGTGGGATTACTTCTTCATCCCAACTCCTATGAGATTTATTAAAACTCCTGGTGATTCTCCACCACTTATGTATCCAAATCAAGCTTCTTACAAAGTGATCATCCTGGTTGATTGGAACGAGAAGAAGAAGCTGTGCTATTCCCAAACTGGGAAACTGGAATCACTGATTTGAAAGTGGGATAACTTCTTCATGCAACTCCTATGAGATTTATTCAACTTCCTGGTGATTCTCCACCACTTTATGTATCCAAATCAAGCTTCTTACAAAGTGATTCATCCGGGTTTGATTGGAACGACGAAGAAGCTGTGCTATTCCCCAACTGGGAAACTGGAATCACCTGATTTGAAAGTGGGATACTTCTTCATCCCAACTCCTATGGTTTATTCAACTTCCTGGTGGTTCTCCACCACTTTATGTATCCAAATCAAGCTTTCACAAAGTGATTCATCCTCGGTTTGATTGAAACGACGAAGAAGCTGTGCTATTCCCAAACTGGGAAACTGGAATCACCTGATTTGAAATGTGGATAACTTCTTCATGCCAACTCCTATGAGATTTATTCAACTTCCTGGTGATTCTCCACCACTTTATGTATCCAAATCAAGCTTCTTACAAAGTGATTCATCCTTTTTGATTAGAACGACGAAGAAGCTGTGCTATTCCCAAACTGGGAACGGGAAACTGGAATCACCTGATTGAAAGTGGGATAACTTCTTCATGCCCAACTCCTATGAGAGATTTATTCAACTTCCTGGTGATTCTCCACCACTTTATGTATCCAAGTCAAGCTTCTTACAGTGATTCATCCTGTTTGAGTTTATTGGAACGACGAAGAAGCTGTGCTATTCCCAAACTGGGAAACTGGAATCACCTGATTTGAAAGTGGAAATGGGATAACTTCTTTTGCCAACTCCTATGAGATTTATTCAACTTCCTGGTGAGTTCCACCACTTTATGTATCCAATCAAGCTTCTTACAAAGTGATTCATCCTTTTTTGATTAGAACGACGAAGAACGAAGCTGTGCCTATTCCCAAATGGGAAACTGGAATCACTGATTTGAAAGTGGGATAACTTCTTCATGCCAACTCCTATGAGATTTATTCAACTTCTGGTGATTCTCCACCACTTTATGTATCCAAATCAAGCTTCTACAAAGTGATTCATCCTGGTTGATTGGAACGACGAAGAAGCTGTGCTATTCCCAAACTGGGAAATGGAATCACCTGATTTGAAAGTGGATAACTTCTTCATCCCAACTCCTATGAATATTCTCCTTCCTGGTGACTCCTCCACCACTTATGTACCGCACCAAGCCACTCAGAAGCACCTCTCCTGTTTGACGATCCCCAAAAGAAATAAGCTTCCCCATCTCCCAAAAGTGATTGGAATCCTGAGTCCCCCCCTGGCTTAGCCAACGCCCCCAATCCCCCCCCCTCCACCAACACAGAAGACCTCCCCTTGATTGCCGATTCCTACCTGTCACACCAACACTGCGGGAAAGAGACGCACCAATCACCTCCCCTCCCTGGGACAACCACACTCCCCCCCCCCCCCATGGCACCCTTGTTTCCCCCAACTCCTATGAGTATTGTCCGATTGGAACGAGAACAGCTGTGCTAGTCCCAAACTGACAAAGAAATGAATCACGTTATTTGAAGTGTGATACTTCTGCCCATCAACAACACCCCAACAAAGTGGGAAATGGGTCTCTTATGAAACAATTCCTGGTGATTCTCCACCACTTTTTGTATCCAAATCAAGCTTTTCACAAAGTGATTCATCCTGGTTGATTGGAACGACGAGGAAGCTGTGCTATTCCCAAACTGAAACTGGAATCACCTGATTTGAAAGTGGGATAACTTCTTCATCCAACTCCTATGAGATTTATTAAACTTCCTGGTGATTCTCCACACTTTTGTATCCAAATCAAGCTTTCACACAAAGTGATTCATCCTGGTTTGATTGGAACGATGAAGAAGCTGTGCTATTCCCAAACTGGGAAACTAGATCACCTGATTTGAAAGTGGGATAACTTCTTCATGCCAACTCCTATGAGATTTATTCAACTTCCTGGTGATTCTCCACCACTTTATGTATCCAAATCAAGATTTTACAAAGTGATTCATCCTGGTTTGATTAGAACGACGAAGAAGCTGTGCTATTCCAAAACTGGGAAACTGGAATCACCTGATTTGAAAGTGGGATAACTTCTTCATGCCAACTCCTATGAGATTTATTCAACTTGCTGTGATTCTCCACCACTTTATGTATCCAAATCAAGCTTCTTACAAAGTGATTCATCCTGGTTTGATTAGAACGACGAAGAAGCTGTGCTATTCCCAAACTGGGAAACTGGAATCACCTGATTTGAAAGTGGGATAACTTCTTCATGCCAACTCCTATGAGATTTATTCAACTTCCTGGTGATTCTCCACCACTTTATGTATCAAATCAAGCTTCTTACAAAGTGATTCATCCTGGTTGATTGGAACGACGAAGAAGCTGTGCTATTCCCAAACTGGGAAACTGGAATCACCTGATTGAAAGTGGGATAACTTCTTCATGCCAACTCCTATGAGATTTATTAAACTTCCTGGTGATTATCCACCACTTTATGTATCCAAATCAAGCTTTTCACAAAGTGATTCATCCTGGTTTGATTGGAACGACGAAGAAGCTGTGCTATTCCCAAACTGGGAAACTGGAATCACCTGATTTGAAAGTGGGATAATTCTTCATTGCCACTCCTATGAGATTTATTCAACTTCCTGGTGATTCTCCACCACTTTATGTATCCAAATCAAGCTTCTTACAAAGTGATTCATCCTGGTTTGATTGGAACGACAAGAAGCTGTGCTATTCCCAAACTGGGAAACTGGAATCACTGATTTGAAAGTGGGATAACTTCTTCATCCCAACTCCTATGAGATTTATTCAACTTCCTGGTGATTCTCCACCACTTTATGTATCCAAATCAAGCTTTTCAAAAGTGATTCATCCTGGTTTGATTGGAACGACGAAGAAGCTGTGCTATTCCCAAACTGGGAAACTGGAATCACCTGATTTGAAAGTGGGATAACTTCTTCATCCCAACTCCTATGAGATTATTCAACTTCCTGGTGATTCTCCACCACTTTTTGTATCCAAATCAAGCTTTTCACAAAGTGATTCATCCTGGTTTGATTGGAACGACGAAGAAGCTGTGCTATTCCCAAACTGGGAAACTGGAATCACCTGATTTGAAAGTGGGATAACTTCTTCTTGCCAACTCCTATGAGATTTATTCAACTTCCTGGTGATTCTCCACCACTTTATGTATCCAAATCAAGCTTCTTACAAAGTGATTCATCCTGGTTTGATTGGAACGACGAAGAAGCTGTGCTATTCCCAAACTGGGAAACTGGAATCACCTGATTTGAAAGTGGGATAACTTCTTCATCCAACTCCTATGAGATTTATTCAACTTCCTGGTGATTCTCCACCACTTTATGTATCCAAATCAAGCTTCACAAAGTGATTCATCCTGGTTTGATGGAACGACGAAGAAGCTGTGCTATTCCCAAACTGGGAAACTGGAATCACCTGATTTGAAAGTGGGATAACTTCTTCATGCCAACTCCTATGAGATTTATTCAACTTCCTGGTGATTCTCCACCACTTTATGTATCAAATCAAGCTTCTTACAAAGTGATTCATCCTGGTTTGATTGGAACGACGAACAAGCTGTGCTATTCCAAACTGGGAAACTGGAATCACCTTATTTGAAAGTGGGATAACTTTCATCCCAACTCCTATGAGATTTATTCAACTTCCTGGTGATTCTCCACCACTTTATGTATCCAAATAAAGCTTTTCACAAAGTGATTCATCCTGTTTGATTGGAACGACGAAGAAGCTGTGCTATCCCAACAAACGGAAACTGGAATCACCTGATTTGAAAGTGGGATAACTTCTTCATGCCCAACTCCTATGAGATTTATTCAACTTGGTGATTCTCCACCACTTTATGTATCCAAATCAAGCTTCTTACAAAGTGATTCATCCTGTTTGATTGGAACGACGAAGAAGCTGTGCTATTCCCAAACTGGGAAACTGGAATCACCTGATTTGAAAGTGGGATAACTTCTTCTTGCCAACTCCTATGAGATTTATTCAACTTCCTGGTGATTCTCCACCACTTTATGTATCCAAATCAAGCTTCTTACAAAGTGATTCATCCTGGTTTGATTGGAACGACGAAGAAGCTGTGCTTTCCAAACTGGGAAACTGGAATCACCTGATTTGAAAGTGGGATAACTTCTTCATGCCAACTCCTATGAGATTTATTCAACTTCCTGGTGATTCTCCACCACTTTATGTATCAAATCAAGCTTCTTACAAAGTGATTCATCCTGGTTTGATTGGAACGACGAAGAAGCTGTGCTATTCCCAAACTGGAAACTGGAATCACCTGATTTGAAAGTGGGATAACTTCTTCATGCCAACTCCTATGAGATTTATTCAACTTCCTGGTGATTCTCCACCACTTTTGTATCCAAATCAAGCTTCTTACAAAGTGATTCATCCTGGTTTGATTGGAACGACGAAGAAGCTGTGCTATTCCCAAACTGGGAAACTGGAATCACCTGATTTGAAAGTGGGATAACTTCTTCATCCCAACTCCTATGAGATTTATTCAACTTCCTGGTGATTCTCCACCACTTTATGTATCCAAATCAAGCTTCTTACAAAGTGATTCATCCTGTTTTGATTAGAACGACGAAGAAGCTGTGCTATTCCCAAACTGGGAAACTGGAACACCTTATCCTGAGTTTGATTGGAACGACGAACAAGCTGTGTATCCCAAACTGGAAACTGGAATCACTATTGAAAGTGGGATACTTTCATCCCAACTCTATGGGTTTATTAAACCTGGTGATTCTCCACCACTTTTGTATCCAAATCAAGCTTTTCACAAAGTGATTCATCCTGGTTTGATTGGAACGACGAAGAAGCTGTGCTATTCCCAAACTGGAAACTGGAATCACCTGATTTGAAAGTGGGATAACTTCTTCATGCCAACTCCTATGAGATTTATTCAACTTCCTGGTGATTCTCCACCACTTTTGTATCCAAATCAAGCTTTTACAAAGTGATTCATCCTGGTTTGATTGGAACGACGAAGAAGCTGTGCTATTCCCAAACTGGGAAACTGGAATCACCTGATTTGAAAGTGGGATAACTTCTTTTGCCAACTCCTACGAGATATATTCAACTTCCTGGTGATTCTCCACCACTTTATGTATCCAAATCAAGCTTCTTACAAAGTGATTCATCCTGGTTTGATTGAAACGAAGAAGAAGCTGTGCTATTCCCAAACTGGGAAACTGGAATCACCTGATTTGAAAGTGGGATAACTTCTTCATGCCAACTCCTATGAGATTTATTCAACTTCCTGGTGATTCTCCACCACTTTATGTATCCAAATCAAGCTTTTACAAAGTGATTCATCCTGGTTTGATTGGAACGACGAAGAAGCTGTGCTATTCCCAAACTGGGAAACTGGAATCACCTGATTTGAAAGTGGGATAACTTCTTCATGCCAACTCCTATGAGATTTATTCAACTCCTGGTGATTCTCCACCACTTTATGTATCCAAATCAAGCTTCTTACAAAGTGATTCATCCTGGTTTGATTGGAACGACGAAGAAGCTGTGTATTCCCAAACTGGGAAACTGGAATCACCTGATTTGAAAGTGGGATAACTTCTTCATGCCAACTCCTATGGGTTTATTCAACTTCCTGGTGATTCTCCACCACTTTATGTATCCAAATCAAGCTTTTACAAAGTGATTCATCCTGGTTTGATTGAACGACGAAGAAGCTGTGCTATTCCAAACTGGAAACTGGAATCACCTGATTTGAAAGTGGGATAACTTCTTCATGCCAACTCCTATGAGATTTATTCAACTTCCTGGTGATTCTCCACCACTTTATGTATCCAAATCAAGCTTCTTACAAAGTGATTCATCCTGGTTTGATTGGAACGACGAAGAAGCTGTGCTATTCCCAAACTGGGAAACTGGAATCACCTGATTTGAAAGTGGGATAACTTCTTCTTGCCAACTCCTATGAGATTTATTCAACTCCTGGTGATTCTCCACCACTTTATGTATCCAAATCAAGCTTCTTACAAAGTGATTCATCCTGGTTTGATTGGAACGACGAAGAAGCTGTGCTATTCCCAAACTGGGAAACTGGAATCACCTGATTTGAAAGTGGGATAACTTCTTCATGCCAACTCCTATGAGATTTATTCACTTCCTGGTGATTCTCCACCACTTTATGTATCCAAATCAAGCTTCTTACAAAGTGATTCATCCTGGTTTGATTAGAACGACGAAGAAGCTGTGCTATTCCCAAACTGGGAAACTGGAATCACCTGATTTGAAAGTGGGATAACTTCTTCATGCCAACTCCTATGAGATTTATTCAACTTCCTGGTGATTCTCCACCACTTTTGTATCCAAATCAAGCTTCTCACAAAGTGATTCATCCTGGTTTGATTGGAACGACGAAGAAGCTGTGCTATTCCCAAACTGGGAAACTGGAATCACCTGATTTGAAAGTGGGATAACTTCTTCATCCCAACTCCTATGAGATTTATTCAACTTCCTGGTGATTCTCACCACTTTATGTATCCAAATCAAGCTTCTTACAAAGTGATTCATCCTGTTTTGATTGGAACGACGAAAGAAGAAGTGCTATTCCCAAACTGGGAAACTGGGAATCACTTTCATCCTGGTTTTCTGATTGGAAACGAACAAGCTGTGGCTATTCCCAAACTGGAGAGAAACTGGAATCACCTTATTTGAAAGTGGGATAACTTCTTCATCCCAACTCCTATGAGTTTATTCAACTTCCTGGTGATTCTCCACCACTTTATGTATCCAAATCAAGCTTTCACAAAGTGATTCATCCTGGTTTGATTGGAACGACGAAGAAGCTGTGTGCTATTCCCAAACTGGAAACTGGAATCACCTGATTTGAAAGTGGGATAACTTCTTCATGCCAACTCCTATGAGATTTATTCAACTTCCTGGTGATTCTCCACCACTTTATGTATCCAAATCAAGCTTTCACAAAGTGATTCATCCTGGTTTGATTGGAACGACGAAGAAGCTGTGCTATTCCCAAACTGGGAAACTGGAATCACCTGATTTGAAAGTGGGATAACTTCTTCATGCCAACTCCTATGAGATTTATTCAACTTCCTGGTGATTCTCCACCACTTTATGTATCCAAATCAAGCTTTCACAAAGTGATTCATCCTGGTTTGATTGGAACGACGAAGAAGCTGTGCTTCCCAAACTGGGAAACTGGAATCACCTGATTTGAAAGTGGGATAACTTCTTCTTGCCAACTCCTATGAGATTTATTCAACTTCCTGGTGATTCTCCACACTTTATGTATCCAAATCAAGCTTCTTACAAGTGATTCATCCTGGTTTGATTTAGAACGACGAAGAAGCTGTGCTATTTCCAAACTGGGAAACTGGAATCACCTGATTTGAAAGTGGGATAACTTCTTCATGCCAACTCCTATGAGATTTATTCAACTTCCTGGTGATTCTCCACCACTTTATGTATCCAAATCAAGCTTCTTACAAAGTGATTCATCCTGGTTTGATTGGAACGACGAAGAAGCTGTGCTATTCCCAAACTGGGAAACTGGAATCACCTGATTTGAAAGTGGGATAACTTCTTCATGCCAACTCCTATGAGATTTATTCAACTTCCTGGTGATTCTCCACCACTTTATGTATCCAAATCAAGCTTCTTACAAAGTGATTCATCCTGTTTGATTGGAACGACGAAGAAGCTGTGCTATTCCCAAACTGGAAACTGGAATCACCTGATTTGAAAGTGGGATAACTTCTTCATGCCAACTCCTATGAGATTTATTCAACTTCCTGGTGATTCTCCACCACTTTATGTATCCAAATCAAGCTTTTCACAAAGTGATTCATCCTGGGTTGATTGGAACGACGAAGAAGCTGTGCTATTCCCAAACTGGGAAACTGGAATCACCTGATTTGAAAGTGGGATAACTTCTTCATGCCAACTCCTATGAGATTTATTCAACTTCCTGGTGATTCTCCACCACTTTATGTATCCAAATCAAGCTTCTTACAAAGTGATTCATCCTGGTTTGATTGGAACGACGAAGAAGCTGTGCTATTCCAAACTGGGAAACTGGAATCACCTGATTTGAAAGTGGGATAACTTCTTCATGCCAACTCCTATGAGATTTATTCAACTTCCTGGTGATTCTCCACCACTTTATGTATCCAAATCAAGCTTTTTTAAAAGTGATTCATCCTGGTTTGATTGGAACGAGGAAGAAGCTGTGCTATTCCCAAACTGGAAACTGGAATCACCTGATTTGAAAGTGGATAACTTCTTCATCCCAACTCCTATGAGATTTATTCAACTTCCTGGTGATTCTCCACCACTTTATGTATCCAAATCAAGCTTTCACAAAGTGATTCATCCTGGTTTGATTGGAACGACGAAGAAGCTGTGCTATTCCCAAACTGGGAAACTGGAATCACCTGATTTGAAAGTGGGATAACTTCTTCATGCCAACTCCTATGAGATTTATTCAACTTCCTGGTGATTCTCCACCACTTTATGTATCCAAATCAAGCTTCTTACAAAGTGATTCATCCTGGTTTGATTGGAACGACGAAGAAGCTGTGCTATCCCAAACTGGGAAACTGGAATCACCTGATTTGAAAGTGGGATAACTTCTTCATGCCAACTCCTATGAGATTTATTCAACTCCTGGTGATTCTCCACCACTTTATGTATCCAAATCAAGCTTCTTACAAAGTGATTCATCCTGGTTTGATTGGAACGACGAAGAAGCTGTGCTATTCCCAAACTGGGAAACTGGAATCACCTGATTTGAAAGTGGGATAACTTCTTCATGCCAACTCCTATGAGATTTATTCAACTTCCTGGTGATTCTCCACCACTTTATGTATCCAAATCAAGCTTCTTACAAAGTGATTCATCCTGGTTTGATTGGAACGACGAAGAAGCTGTGCTATTCCCAAACTGGGAAACTGGAATCACCTGATTTGAAAGTGGGATAACTTCTTCATGCCAACTCCTATGAGATTTATTAAATTCCTGGTGATTCTCCACCACTTTATGTATCCAAATCAAGCTTTTCACAAAGTGATTCATCCTGGTTTGATTGGAACGACGAAGAAGCTGTGCTATTCCCAAACTGGGAAACTGGAATCACCTGATTTGAAAGTGGGATAACTTCTTCATCCAACTCCTATGAGATTTATTCAACTTCCTGGTGATTCTCCACCACTTTATGTATCCAAATCAAGCTTCTTACAAAGTGATTCATCCTGGTTTGATTGGAACGACGAAGAAGCTGTGCTATTCCCAAACTGGGAAACTGGAATCACCTGATTTGAAAGTGGGATAACTTCTTCATCCCAACTCCTATAGATTTATTCAACTTCCTGGTGATTCTCCACCACTTTATGTATCCAAATCAAGCTTTTCAAAAAGTGATTCATCCTGGTTTGATTGGAAACGACGAAGAAGCTGTGCTATTCCCAAACTTGAAACTGGAATCACCTGATTTGAAAGTGGGATAACTTCTTCATCCCAACTCCTATGAGATTTATTCAACTTCCTGGTGATTCTCCACCACTTTTGTATCCAAATCAAGCTTTCACAAAGTGATTCATCCTGGTTTGATTGGAACGACGAAGAAGCTGTGCTATTCCCAAACTGGGAAACTGGAATCACCTGATTTGAAAAGTGGGATAACTTCTTCATGCCAACTCCTATGAGATTTATTCAACTTCCTGGTGATTCTCCACCACTTTATGTATCCAAATCAAGATTCTTACAAAGTGATTCATCCTGGTTTGATGGAACGACGAAGAAGCGTGCTATTCCCAAACTGGGAAACTGGAATCACCTGATTTGAAAGTGGGATTACTTCTTCATCCCAACTCCTATGAGATTTATTCAACTTCCTGGTGATTCTCCACCACTTTATGTATCCAAATCAGCTTTTCACAAAGTGATTCATCCTGGTTGATTGGAACGAGAAGAAGCTGTGCTATTCCCAAACTGGGAAATGGAATCACATGATTTGAAAGTGGGATAACTTCTTCATGCCAACTCTATGAGATTTATTCAACTTCTGGTGATTCTCCCACTTTATGTATCCAAATCAAGCTTCTTACAAAGTGATTATCCTGGTTTGCTGGAACGACGAACAGCATGTTGTGAGATGAGAGTGTCAAGTGAAGAATGGAGATGAGGGTTGAGTAGAATGAAGAAGAGGAAGGATAGGAAGGTTTGGGAGCTTTGGGATCAGCCTGTCCGTACAAGGCCGTACATGACAGGACAGGCCGTACAAGATAGGATCGACCAAAGCTCAACCAAACCTCACCATAAGTTATCCGAGTTAGTTACTAAGTAAAGAGGAGAAGTTACCTTGGCATTGTGGATGGATCAGACCGTTGGAAAGGATAAGGGAGAGTCTTGGACAGGCTGGCACAGCTGGACACGGAAAAGCAAAAGGTATGAGCCAGCTAATGAAGGTCACACGCGCGGCTCACCTCATTGGACAAGTTTGAAATGGCCTTTGACTCCACATGCTTACCTTATCCTCTTAGCTACGAAAACCCTTGTCTCTTCTCTTATAAAGTTGTAAACACTCTCATTAATACAATCAAGCAAGTTATGAGTCTCTCTTAGTCTTTCTAAAAACTCTCTCTAGACTCCAAATCTTATTTCAGACTTTAATCTTTTCTAAATCATTCTAATCTTCTCTAAACACTCAGATTACTCTTAACATCATTAAAACTATCATGGTATCAGAGCCAGGTTAGTGAGAGCCTGAGGTCGTGTGAGATTCTTTGAAGTTACAAGTTTGAAGCTTTGAAGAAACTCTTGTGTGTTCTTGGGTGTTGAGAGGTTCCGGGTACTTTTCAAGTTCAAACTAGTTGTGGTGTGTTGTCTGAAGCTGCGTGGGTTGAAGATCGAGGCTGTGAGGGTTTCTACAAGTCATTCAACTCAAGATAGAGTTCCTGAAGCTTAGAGAGTTCATCATTCAACATGGAGAGTGGGATGAACATGAACATGAAGGTAGCCGTGTGTTTCAAGGGAAACAACTACTTGGTATGGTCAAGGATGGTGAGAACCACGGTGGGAAGCAAGGGGTTGTGGAAGCATATCAACCCGGAGAAGCTCCAAAACTCATCACTCAAGGAGAGGATGATGGTGAGGCTGCAAGCAACGCTGCTGAGAAGTGGTATCAAGAGGACATGCTGGTGATGTCAGTGCTTCACGCATCCCTTGAGCCAGCAATCTTAGATGCCTACAGCTACTGTGAGTCTGCTAAGGAACTGTGGGACACACTGAAGAAGGTGTATGGGAATACATCAAACTTGAGCAGGGTGTTTGAGGTGAAGCAAGCGATTAACAACCTGGTACAAGAGGATATGGAGTTCACTAAACACTTGGGAGATTCAGATCACTATGGTCCGAGATGGAGATGTTAAGGCCAAGCACTACAGATGCAGATGAGCTCAACAAGAGAAGAGAGCAAGACAAGGTCTTTGGCCTACTTCTCACCCTCAACCCGGCGTATAATGGTCTCATCCAGCACCTGCTTAGAGAAGACACTCTACCTGACCTTGAGGATGTGTGTGCGCGGATTCAGAAGGAGCAAGGCTCCATTGGGTTGTTTGCCAAGAAAGGAGACCTTTCCCTTGCAAGCCAAGCGACTCAAGAGGAAGGGAATGAAGCTACACAAGCAAATAAGGCTGCTGCGCATGGGAAGTATGAGGAGAGGAGGTTCAATGGGAACTGTGATCACTGCAAGAAGCATGGCCACAAGAAGAGTCAATGCTGGATCCTTCACCCACATCTCAAACCGGCAAAGTTCATGAAGGACCGTGAGGCAAGGGCTAATGTATCAGATGGAACGAGTGGAGCTGGTCCAAGCAAAGGAAAGGAGATAGATGGGCGTGAAGGAGGTGATGGGAAGTCTCTTGTAGCCTACACTGGAGCCCCAAGCAACCGTGGGAACTATGATCAAGAGTATCTAAGGAGATCCGACCTGGATGCTCTCATCAAGCTCTTTAAAGAGCATGGTAACACATTTGCTTATTCTTTGGTGCTAGGGCTATAGAGAATGATGAGAATCTAACTAGACTGATAGGATGCATGAAAGTGTGATTGAGATGTTAAACCAATCTAGAACGGCTAGTTTTGCTAGGAATGATCATGTATTCAAACCATCTAGTATCCTTGCTCATATTGCTAGTTCACATACCATTAAGCCTTTAGTAGTTGATTCTGGTGCATCTCATCATATGATAAGTGACACTAGTTTAATTAAAGACATTGTACCAATGAATGGTAATGTGATGATAGCTAATGGAGATAAGATACCTATTAGAGGAATAGGAAGTCTTAAACTGTTTGGTAAGGAGACTAAAGCCTTTTATATGCCTGAATTTACTTCAAACTTGTTATCTGTTAAGAAATGTGCTACTGATTTGCAATGCAATGTCATATTCAGTCCTAATGATGTGAAGTTTCAGGATATTAAAAGCAGCAAGATGATTGGAAAGGGAGTGACTAAAGGAGAATTGTATTTACTCAAAGATCTTGCTCCTGTTTCTAGTTATAGCTGCTCGTTTACTTCTGTTTCTGGTTCTAGTTTAAGTAAAAATGCATTGTGGCATGCTAGATTAGGACACCCTCATAATAAGGCTTTAAAACTGATTTGCCAGGTGTTTCCTTTGAGAATAATGAGTGTGAAGCTTGCATCTTAGGCAAGCATTGTAGAACTGTCTTTACCAAGTCTACTACTGTTTATGAAAAATGTTTTGATCTTATTCATTCTGATGTTTGGACTGCACCTTGCCTTTCTAGAGACAATCATAAGTACTATGTAACTTTCATTGATGAAAAATCCAAATACACCTGGTTAACTTTAATTCCAACCAAAGATAGGGTACTTGATGCATTTAAAAACTTTCAAGCCTATGTGACTAACCATTACAATGCCAAGATAAAAATTTTTAGGTCAGATAATGGAGGAGAGTACACGGGACAAGCATTCAAGCTACATCTATCTCAACATGGAATACTTCATCAGACAAGCTGTCCCTATACACCACACACAGAATGGTGTGGCTGAAAGGAAGAACAGGCACTTGATGGAAGTAGCCAGGTCCATGATGTTTCAATCCAATGTGCCTAAGAAGTTTGGAGTGATGCAGTTGCTACGGCTTGTTATCTCATCAACAGGACACCAACTCTGATCCTTCAAGGACAATCACCATTTGAGGTATTGAATCAGTACAAACCTTCACTCGAGCATATGAAGATCTTTGGATGTTTGTGTTTTTGTGATGGTGCCTGGAGAGATAAGAAACAAGCTAGAAGCTAAGAGTTCAAAGGCAATGTTCATTGGATACTCATCAAGTCAGAAAGGATACAAGTGCTATGATCCTAACACAAGGAGAGTGTTAGTATCTAGAGAAGTAAAGTTTTTGAAGAAAAGGATATTATGAAGAGCAGATTCAAGAAGATTGAAGGATCTTACATCTGATAGAGCTGAAACCTTGAGGTTGATCCTAGAAGGGCTTGGAATCAACATGAATCAAGGACATCAGGGGGGGAGAAGCACAACTCCAGCACCGGATCATCAGACTTCCAACCTTGAGCATGAAGGGGGGAATGAAACAAGAACTCCAAACCTTGAGCGTGAAGAAACAAGTAGAGAAGAGAGTTCTGGCTCTCATGATCAAGGTGTGGAATCAGATGATCAACAAAGAAGCTAATGATCAGCTAAGGGAAGAGGGAGCTGAAGCAAGTCAGCTAGGAGAAGAAAGATCCGAAATGTTGTCACAAGAAGAAGAACAAGAGATGGCACAAGAAGGGCCATGTTAAGAAGAAGTACAAGGCTGAGAAAGGACCTTCCAGTTGGGTAAACACGAGAGTGTACTACAATGCCCAAGCTGTGGAGCATCCTACTCAGGCCGTGTGTTCTTTCAGTCAATATCCAGAAGCACATTGTGCATTTATGGTAAACTTGAATGAGAATCACATTCCAAGAAGCTATGAAGAGGCAATGGAGGATAAGGAGTGGAAGGAATCAGTAGGAGCTGAGGCAGGAGCAGGAGCTATGATAAAGAATGATACATGGTATGAGAGTGAACTACCAAAAGGGAAGAAGGCAGTGTCTAGTAGATGGATCTTTACAATCAAGTACAAGGCTGATGGGTCGATTGAGAGGAAGAAAACTAGACTAGTAGCAAGAGGGTTTACTCAGACATATGGAGAGGATTACATTGAGACATTTGCACCAGTAGCCAAGCTACACACAATTAGAATTGTTTTAAGCTTGGCTGTGAACCTTGGATGGGGATTGTGGCAAATGGATGTGAAGAATGCATTTCTACAAGGAGAACTTGAGGATGAAGTCTATATGTATCCTCCACCAGGTCTTGAACATCTAGTGAAGAGAGGGAATGTACTGAGGTTAAAGAAGGCTATCTATGGGCTGAAGCAATCACCAAGAGCATGGTACAACAAGCTGAGCACAACTCTGAATGGCCGAGGCTTTAGGAAGTCAGAATTGGACCATACTCTCTTTACCCTTACTACACCCTCAGGTATGGTTGCTCTCCTTGTGTATGTGGATGATATCATTATCACAGGAAGTGATAAAGAAGGTATCAAAGCAACCAAGGAGTTTCTAAAGTCTATGTTTGAAATAAAAGACTTGGGAGAAATGAAATACTTTCTTGGAATTGAGATTTGTAGATCCAAGGAAGGTTTGTTCATGTCCCAAAGGAAGTATACACTTGATTTTGAAAGATGCAGGTGCTTATGGAGGCAAGACAGCAAGGATGCCAATGGAGGATGGCTACAAAGTACCAAGAGAGGGGGAGATTGAAGACAGCAAGCCATTTCATGATCCTAAACTCTATAGAAAACTTGTTGGAAAATGATTTATCTAACCATCACAAGACCTGATATATGCTTTGCTGTGAATCAGGTGAGTCAACACATGCAGCTTCCCAAGGAACATCATTGGCGTATGGTGGAGAGGTTGCTGATGTATCTAAATGGCTCGCCGGATCAAGGTGTATGGATGGGGTGCAATGGAAGCACAGAAGTGGTGGGCTATTGTGATGCTGATTGGGCAGGTGATAGAGCTGACAGAAGATCAACAACCGGCTATTGCACATTCATTGGAGGCAACTTGGTGACTTGGAAGAGTAAGAAACAGAAGGTGGTGTCATGCTCTAGTGCAGAAGCTGAATATAGAGCCATGCTGAAGCTTACAAACGAGCTAGTTGGATCAAGGGCATCTTGAAGCATTTGGAGATAGCACAAGACACTCCAATGACAATGCATTGTGACAACCAGGCCGCCATTCACATAGCCTCCA